>NC_138770.1:44490784-44513123 GCF_965119305.1 Pelophylax lessonae
CCTGCTTTTCTTCAGCAGGGACAGGGAAGATGGTTAAAATTGATGGGAAGATGGATGGAGCCAAATACAGGACCATTCTGGGAGAAAACCTGATGGAGTCTGCAAAAGACCTGAGACTGGGACGGAGATTTGTCTTCCAACAAGACAATGATCCAAAACATAAAGCAAAATCTACAATGGAATGGTTCACAAATAAACATATCCAGGTGTTAGAATGGCCAAGTCAAATTCCAGACCTGAATCCAATCGAGAATCTGTGGAAAGAACTGAAAACTGCTGTTCACAAACGCTCTCCATCCAACCTCACTGAGCTTGAGCTGTTTTGCAAGGAGGAATGGGCAAAAATTTCAGTCTCTCGATGTGCAAAACTGATAGAGACATACCCCAAGCGACTTACAGCTGTAATCGCAGCAAAAGGTGGCGCTACAAAGTATTAACTTAAGGGGGCTGAATAATTTTGCGCGCCCAATTTTTCAGTTTTTTATTTGTTAAAAAAGTTTGAAATATCCAATAAATTTCGTTCCACTTCATGATTGTGTCCCACTTGTTGTTGATTCTTCACAAAAAATTACAGTTTTATATCTTTATGTTTGAAGCCTGAAATGTGGCAAAAGGTCGAAAAGTTCAAGGGGGCCGAATACTTTCGCAAGGCCTGTGTGTGTGTGTGTGTGTGTGTGTGTATATATATAATATGTTTATGATAAAAAAAATAAAAATGATGTATATACATACACACATATACAGTGCATATATGCACACATATTGCCCCTAGCATGAGCAAACCACCAAGTATTAAAGATATCCGTGAGTTGCAACAATATATTAAGGGAAAAAAGAAAAACCCAACGCAATGAGAGTGCAACTGCACATACAGAATGGTAAGTTTTGGCCTTACAGAACACTCTAGCCCAATCTTTCTCAACCTTTTCAACACAGAGGAACCCTTGAAATAAATTCCCGGTGTCAGGGAACCCCTGCTAAAAATGCTAGATCTGAAACTTATGATACATTAGTGTGACAGTCAGTGGGAAGAATGCTCCTTACACTTGTGGTTATTGGGAAGAATTACCCCCCTTACAGATAGCTAAAAGATTATTGGTGTCATTGGGAACATATCTGAGAGGCAGAACCCCTAGCAACCTCAGGAGGAACCCTGTATGGGAAACCCTGCTCTAGTCACTTCAAGACCACAATACATATATACAAACTGCGGCTTTGAAGTGTTTTACTGGGGCAAAGACTGAAGCCATCACCCCGTTTTCTTTTTTTTTTGCCAGAAATTCACTTTTTCCTAAAAGTAATCTGAGCAGCCAATTAGACGCTAGATTGCTTTTAGAAGCAGTGAGAGGAGTCGCTTCATCGGGGGAGCCCAGTAAAAGATCCGGCAGTTCATGCAGCTGACCATAGAGGTAGGGAAAGATCAGATCGTCTCTCTTCTCACCTCTATGGTCTAGGATAGGTGGTCTTAAACTGGTGGCCCTCCAGATGTTGCAGAACTACAATTCCCATGAGGCATTGCAAGGCTGAGAGTTACAAGCATGACTCTCATAGGCAGAGGCATGATGGGACTTGTAGCTCCATAAAAGCTAGAGGGCCGCCAGTTTGAGGCCCCTGTTTGCTATGGGGGCACTCAATAGGAGGGAGGGGCCAGGAGCAGCGAAGAGGGACCCGAAAAGAGGAGAATCTGGGCTGCTCTGTGCAAAACCAACTGCACAGAAGGAGGTAAGTATAACATGTTTGTAAGTCTCGTTTTTAAAAAAAAAAATACCAATCACTTTTGCACCCACTTGTTTGCACCTCCTCTGGTCTCAGCATTCAGCAGATGCTGGAAGCCGATTCAAGCTCTCCTCCAGACCCTGCACTTTTTGCTTCCCATATCTGCCCCTAGCAGCACATGGTAAATAACTCCTCCTACAGATCCTGTGCCTCTCCGTGGAGGTGCCGAACCCCCTTGTCTCTGCCTTCCCTTGTTTCAGAATTCAGAAGACCCCGGCAGCTGACTCCCACCCTCCTCTGGTGGTCCTCCAGACCCTGCACTTTCTGCTTCTCATCTCCGCCCCCAGTAGCACATGGTAAGCAATTCCTCCTACAGATCCGGTGCCTCTCTGTGCAGACGCAGCACACCCTTGTCTCTGCCTTATCTGGTTTCAGCATTCAGAAAACTCAGGCAGCTGACTCCCGCCCTCCTCTGGTGGTCCTCCAGATCCTGAACTCTCTGCCTCCCATCTCTGCCATCAGCAGCACATAGTAAAGAACCCCCTTCCCACCAGATCCTGCACCTCCATGTGGAGCTGCAGCACCCCATTGTCTTCACCTATCCTGGTTTAAGCATTCAGAAGGCTCTGGCAGCTGACTCCCACCCTCCTCTGGTGGTCCTCCAGACCCTGCACTTTCTGCTTCCCATCTCCGCCCCCAGTAGCGCATTGTAAAAAAACCTACCTATAGATCCTTTGCCTTTCTGTGGAGCTGCAGAACCCCCTGGTCTCGGCCTGCCCTGGTTTCAGCATTCAGAAGACCCCAGCAGCTGACTCCCACCCTCCTCTGGTGGTCCTCCAGACCCTGCCCTTTCTGCTTTCAATCTCCGCCCCCAGCAGCACATTGTAGAAAACTCCCCCTACAGATCCTGTGCCTCTCTGTGGAGCAGCAGCACCCCCTTGTCTCCGCTTTTCCTGGTTTCAGCATTCAGAAGGCTCTCGCAGCTGACTCCCACACTCCTCTGGTGGTCCTCCAGACCCTGCCCTTTCTGCTTCCCATCTACGCCCCCAGCAGCACATTGTATAAAACTCCCCTACAGATCCTGTGCCTCTCCGTGGAGGTGTAGCACCCCCTTGTCTCCGCTTTTCCTGGTTTCAGCATTCTGACAGCTGACTCCCACACTCCTCTGGTGGTCCTCCAGACCCTGCACTTTATGCTTCCCAGGGCTGCCTCCAGTTTCTTCCTGGAAGCAGCACAGGGGGAAGGGGGATACACTGTGATTTAAGAGAGGGTGAAGGACACTTGACTTCTAATGGTGGGCCGTTTGAGGACAACCATAATACTGATGCGGCCTGCGATGAAAAGAAGTTGCCCCACCCGCCCTAGAGAATAAAATGGTGGTAGTTCCAATTTTTTGCATTAAACGATATTTACAGCAAAAGTTTAGGAAATGCAAAGTTTCACATAAAAATACACTAAAAAAGGTAATTTTAGTGTACACATGCAATAATTTACACATTTTTTGGTAAACTATAAAAGACTGTTAAACTTTCAGTGCGAAATAGAAATACATTTTTATTATTACAGGTCAAGAATTGTGAACTTTGAGGCCTCCATTGACCTTGCTACATATTGAGTCAAAACTCTTTCAGTTTGAAACACACATTGCGTCCATTGTTTGACATGGTTTTGTTTGCCTGAACTTTGAGATGAGAAGCTGTGTCATCTGCCCCGAAAGGAAAATGTGTTTGACAAACTTTTAAATACAATACTCAGAAAGACAGATAAATAAATCGCTTATCACAGGTGGATCGGCCTTTGGGGGAAAAGGTTTACATAAGACATCCTTCCCCTGGTCTTGAAACACGAAAAACCAGAGAGGTCGTAAAACTTTATGTTCAGGCCATGACTCACACAATGGGCGAAACTCAATTTCAGGATAACACCTGTGGTCAACCATACACAATGCAAGTAAACTATTGTTTCCACCCTGAGAAGACAAACAAAACTGTCTGGACAAAGACGAGAATCTGTCATTTATTTACCTAAACACAAACAGGGGGATAAAGTTGTTGAAATCTACACGGAGTCACATAAACATTGTCACTTAGATTGATGAGAACTGCAAATCTCAAAATGAATTTCAGAAAATCATAAATTGATATCTTTGCCCCATCATATACAAAAGGTGTTATGGAACTATGATGTTATGACAACCTCCTACTGAGAAGTACATTATATTCTATCATATAGTAGTGTCAAAGGGTCAGAAATTTCGCCCATATTTTATAATCCAGTCCCCATATCATGAATGTACTGTTGTTAACATAATAATGCCTAAATGGATAATATTCTGATCAGAAGTAACCATGTATAGGACAAGTTACATATACAAGCTGTTGTGTATCAATATATATATAACCGTATATTTTTCGATATAATTCTTACTGCTACTAATTGAAGTCTTGGGTTAAAGAGTAAAATCCAATATATATATATTACATAAGAGATATTAAATATGAGAATGGTGGTATCCAGATTAATCTTTATTCAGATACCTGGTGGATTAAATGGACGTCATAGATGAGAGCATGATTACATTTATGTTTTTTATAATAGTCTTAAATGGAGAAATCTTTAATTAATTTTAATATACTGGTTAACCAAGAGGTGTCACCCTATGACATCACCAGTTAATGAATAAGATGTTCCAACCAATAGGATAATGTTCCTCCCACTGGGTTTGGCTTATGATAATTTTTACTGCCCTTTTGTTCAACACAAAATAAAAAGAAACCAGAGATGTAATAGGAAACACAACACAACACACATCATATCTTGCCCAATATACATCACACTTACAACATACACACTACTAACTATACATCACACTTACAACATACACACTACTAACAGCCATGCACAGACTCATCTACACAGACGACTCCATTTCAATCTGCCATGTATCTGAACCTTTGAGGGACGCCAAAAGAAGCTCCTCCCTAATTGGCCACCATCTTGGAAAAGCAGCCATCTTAAGGAACCTGGTAACTACTATTCTAAGCTAAGCGGCCATTTTAAATATGGTAATTATGCCTTGCTGTTATTTGATTATTATTCAATATTGTTTATGTACTTCCTTAAATGTTTTACATTTCCTATTTAAAAGGTAACGAAAGTACAATCCCAGCCGTATAAACCATATGTAGATTTTTCTCTAAAGAGATGATTTTTGTTTTTATAACATTTTTAATATCAGATTAAGCGCATTATTTGCGATTTTACGTCTTCCGTTTTGCATGGCTTATTCTCACTTCATCTGCAGTGGAATGACTTTCGGCCGTGTGATTCGCAGACTATTGTGGTCTGATTATATAGAATATTAATTTATGGTTCATACTACACCTGGGAAATACATAATCTTGCTTTATTTTACTTTCATCGTTTAGCTAAATATCACATTGCATTTATCGTTTTAAGTTGGTATTTTATGTAAGGTTATCTCTTTGTGTCACTCAAGTATGATCATTTATGGTGAAAATATGTCTTGCGAATAAATATTCTTATATATATATTCCCTACTGTAGACTGTTTCACTAAGGTTGGTATATGCTTTTAAAAAGAAATTAACTGATAAAAAAAAAGAACTCGGGAAAATTGCGTGGTATACTATGAGTGTCTGAACAAAATTGATTGGGTTTTGTTTTTAGTTATTAAATTATTTGCCGTAATCGGCTGGAGGCACTGCGTCATAATTCTATTGATAGTTCAGACATCGCCTTTTAGTAATAAATTAAAAATTTGCCAAATTTTATACCAAAACGCACAACAAGACGAATAAATAGACACCCAACAGATCAAACCTTCAATTTTTGTGCACCCGTGAAATGTCACCAAACTTCAGTACCCTCTATTTTCTATAGGCGGCACCTTAACCACTTGCCGACCGGTCACGTTGACTGTACTGCAGCACAGTGGCTCGATTCCGTCCAGCGACGTAGACCTACGTCGCTGGACTCCTCCCCCTGTAGGCGGCGCTCACGCGCCGCCGGAGGCGTGCTCCCGCTGTTTTCAGTCACATCGGGAGTCGGGCCAGGGAAGGAGTGGCGCCGATCGCCGCTGCTCTTCCCCGATCGTCGGGGAATCGAGTGTGGAGATCCGCCCGCCTGTGTAAACAGAGCGGGCAGGTCTCCTAAGTGACAGGCAGGGACAGATTGCAGCATAGCTGAACACTGCGATCTGTCCCTGTGTCACTCAGTCACCCCCCCCCCACACACGTCAGTAAGCACCAGGCATACATTAACCCCTCCCTCTCCAATAAAATTAACCCCTTCCCTGCCAGTGTCATTTTTACAGTAACAGTGCATATGTATAGCACTGATTACTGTAGTAATGTCACTGGTACCCCCAAAAGTGTCAAAAATGTCAGTCAAGGGTCCGATCTATCCGCCGCAATGTCGCAGTCCCACAAAAAAAAAAAAAATAAAAATCGCAGATCGCCGCCATTACTCGTTAAAAAAAAAACAACAAAAATGACAAAAATCTTTCCCTTTGTTAGTAAACGCAATAACTTTTGCGCAAAACAATCAAAATACGCTTATTGTGATTTTTTTTACCAAACATAGGTAGCAGAAAACAAATTGGCCAAAAATTTAAAAAAATTTTGATTTTTACATTTTTTTGGGGGGAATTTCATATAAAAAAAAATGTGAAAAATATTGTTATTTTTTCAAAATTTACGCTCTTTTTTTGTTTATAGCGCAAAAAGTAAAAATCGCACAGGTGATCAAATACCACCAAAAGAAAGCTCTGTTTGTGGGAAATAAAGGACGTAAATTAAGTTTGGGTACAGCGTCGCACGACCGCGCAATTGTCCGTTAAAGTCGCACAGCGCCGAACCGCAAAAAGTGGCCTGGACGTAAGACAGCAAAATCCTCCGGTGGTAAAGTGGTTAAAAGCCCCCTACAGGTCATCAATTTAGGGTTACGAAGGAGATATGGTACTAGCAGTATTGCTCTCACTCCAGCGTGCGCAGTGATATACAGATACACTATATTACCAAAAGTATTGGGACGCCTGCCTTTACACACACATGAACTTTAATGACATCCCAGTCTTAGTCTGTAGGGTTCAATATTGAGTTGGCCCACCCTTTGTAGCTGTAAAAGCTTCAACTCTTCTGGGAAGGCTGTCCATAAGGTTTAGGAGTGTGTCTATGGGAATGTTTGACCATTCTTCCAGAAGCGCATTTGTGAGCTCAGGCACTGATGTTGGAAGGCCTGGCTTGCAGTCTCCGCTCTAATTCATCACAAAGGTGTTCTATGGGGTTGAGGTCAGGACTCTGTGCAGGCCAGTCAAGTTCCTCCACCCCAAACTCACTCATCCATGTCTTTATGGACCTTGCTCTGTACACTGGTGCGCAGTCATGTTGGAACAGGAAGGGGCCATCCCCAAACTGTTCCCACAAAGTTAGGAGCATGAAATTGTACAAAATGTAAGGGTAAGGGGGTGCACTGTGATGTAAGAGAGGGTGGGGGACTTTTGACTTCTGATGGTTAGTGTGGGGGGAGGTAAGGAATCGGTGGGGTGCTCTGGGTATCTAGTATTACAGATACAATCAACCCTTTCAGAGCAACCATAATGCTGATGAAAATGTAGTTTGGAAAGCTGCCACCCCACATTTGTATTTTTATCTAGATGGTCACACAAACCATCCTTCAGGCTCCTCCTAGTCCTATGTGCTGTATAGAACATTGCTCATCATAGAACGTGTATTTATATACAACAGGATCCACACATCTCATGGACCAGGACCACCTCCATGGGGAGGTATGCACCTTTGTGGACCCCCATAGGTATCAATATCTGCCCAGTGTTTCCTCCTACAATGCAGCAGAGCGTCTAACGCTAGAGCGCTCAGCTCCTCCCGACTGACATTGGTACAATCCATCAACGCGTTTCGGCCGAAGCCTTACGGCCCAAAGGAGTCACTGCTGTAGTCTGCCATGAAGCCAATAAAGAATTGAAGCAATGGATGTTACAGAGTAGCTGGCTTCATTATATTGTACAGGGGCCTGCAAACTTCCTAAACAAAGCGCCAATTTACGGTTCTTCAGGTTTTAGGGGGACCAGACTGCAGCCAGTGGGTGCTGAAATTGTCCTGGCGTCAGTGCCCTCCACTCACGCTACGACAATTTCAGCACCCGCTGGCTGCAGGTCCAGTGAAGGAGGAGGGCCCCATCATGAGGAGGATGAGAGGAAGGACGAGGAGGATGAGAGGAAGGACGAGGAGGATGAGAGGAAGGACGAGGAGGATGAGAGGAAGGACGAGGAGGATGAGAGGAAGGATGAGGAGGATGAGAGGAAGGATGAGGAGGATGAGAGGAAGGATGAGGAGGATGAGAGGGAGGATGAGAGGGAGGATGAGAGGACGAGGAGGAGGAGGAAGAGTGCCCCATCGTTGGGAAGGAGAAGGAGGAGGAGGAGGAGGAGGAGGAGGAGGAGGAGGAGGAAGAGGAAGAGAGCCCCATCATTGGGAAGAGGAGGAGGAAGAGTGCCCCATCGTTGGGAAGAGGAGGAGGAAGAAGAGTGCCCCATCGTTGGGAAGAGGAGGAGGAGGAGGAAGAGTGCCCCATCATTGAGAAGAGGAGGAGGAGCAGGAGGAAGAGTGCCCCATCATTGGGAGGAGGAGGAGCAGGAGGAAGAGTGCCCCATCATTGGGAGGAGGAGGAGGAGGAGGAAGAAGAGTACCCCATCGTTGGGAAGAGGAGGAGGAGGAGCGGGAGGAAGAGTGCCCCATCGTTGGGAAGGAGGAGGAGGAGCAAGAGAGCCCCATCATTGGGAAGAGGAGGAGGAGGAGGAGGAGGAGGAAGAGTGCCCCATCGTTGGGAAGAGGAGGAAGAGGAGGAGGAAGAGTGCCCCATCATTGAGAAGAGGAGGAGGAGCAGGAGGAAGAGTGCCCCATCATTGGGAGGAGGAGGAGGAGCAGGAGGAAGAGTGCCCCATCATTGGGAGGAGGAGGAGGAGCAGGAGGAAGAGTGCCCCATCGTTGGGAAGAGGAGGAGGAGGAGGAGGAAGAGTGCCCTATCGTTGGGAAGAGGAGGAGGAAGAATGCCCCATCGTTGGGAAGAGGAGGAGGAGGAAGAGTGCCCCATCGTTGGGAAGAGGAGGAGGAGGAAGAGTGCCCCATCGTTGGGAGGAGTGTATATACACTGTTTTAAAAGAATGAAAGGAACACTTTGAAAACACATCAGATCTCAATGGGGAAAAATATCATGCTAGATATCTGTACTGGTATGGACTGGGTAATGTGTTAGGATCTATACTGGTATGGACTGGGTAATGTGTTAGGATCTATACTGGCATGGACTGGGTAATGTGTTAGGATCTATACTGGCATGGACTGGGTAATGTGTTAGGATCTATACTGGTATGGACTGGGTAATGTGTTAGGATCTATACTGGTATGGACTGGGTAATGTGTTAGGATCTATACTGGTATGGACTGGGTAATGTGTTAGGATCTATACTGGTGTGGACTGGGTAATGTGTTAGGATCTATACTGGTATGGACTGGGTAATGTGTTGGGATCTATACTGGTAATGGACTGGGTAATGTGTTGGGATCTATACTGGTAATGGACTGGGTAATGTGTTAGGATCTATACTGGTATGGACTGGGTAATGTGTTGGGATCTATACTGGTATGGACTGGGTAATGTGTTAGGATCTATACTGGTATGGACTGGGTAATGTGTTAGGATCTATACTGGTATGGACTGGGTAATGTGTTGGGATCTATACTGGTATGGACTGGGTAATGTGTTAGGATCTATACTGGTATGGACTGGGTAATGTGTTAGGATCTATACTGGTATGGACTGGGTAATGTGTTGGGATCTATACTGGTATGGACTGGGTAATGTGTTAGGATCTATACTGGTATGGACTGGGTAATGTGTTGGGATCTATACTGGTATGGACTGGGTAAAGTGTTAGGATCTATACTGGTATGGACTGGGTAAAGTGTTAGGATCTATACTGGTATGGACTGGGAAATGTGTTAGGATCTGTACTGGTATGGACTGGGTAATGTGTTAGGATCTATACTGGTATGGACTGGGTAATGTGCTAGGAAGGAAAAGATGCCACATTGTTTGATGGAAATGAAAATTCTCACCCTACAGAGGGCTGAATACAAAGACACCCCGAAAATCAAAGTGAAAAAAATTATGCAGCAGGTGAGTCCATTTTGCTGAAATTTCATTGTAGCAACTCAGAATGGTCCTCAGTAGTTTGTATGGCCCCCACGCGCTGGTATGCATGCCTGACAAAAAATCTCTATATTAACCACTTGCGGAATGCAATGCATATTTATATGTTGCGGTTTGCAAGTGGTTTACCAGGATTATTGCCGAAGCCATCAACCATAACCTGGTACCCTTTTTTTCAGCAGATGGCCGGTTTTCTCATAAAACCGGCCTGAGTAACTGTCTGTCTCCTGGAATCTCCTCCATGCTCCTGAGACTGTGCTGGGAGACACAGCAAACCTTTTGTTAATCCCACGTATTGATGTGCTATCCTGGAGGAGTTGGACTGCCTGTGCAACCTCTATAGGGCCCAGGTATGGCCTCCATGCTACCAGTAGTGACACTGACCCTATCCAAATGCAAAACTAGTGAAAAACAGTCAGAAAAGATGAGTAGGGGAAAAATGTCAGTGGTCTCCACCTGTAAAACCATTCCTGTTTTGGAGGTTTTTCAGTGTTGCCCATCTAGTGCGCCTGTTAATTTAATTAACACCAAAGCAGCTGAAACTGATTAACAACCCTCTCTGCCACTTAACTGACTAGATCAACATCCCAGGAGTTTCATTGACTTGATGCTGTACTCGGATTAAAGTGGTCCCTTCATTTTTTTTTTAGTATAATATATTTTATTATTATAATACAGGATTTATATAGCGCCAACAGTTTGCGCAGCGCTTAACAAATACACACAAAAAATATCATACCCACATATATACAGTGGATCACCTCTCTAGAGTCGTACAGTGTTACTATGATACCACTGTATTTCTCTAGTCACTGTATGGAAAAAAAAAAAAAAAAAAAAAAATGTAATAAAAAATAAGAAAAAAAAAAATTTGAATTATTATTTTTTTTTTTTTTTTTTTACATACGGTCGGTCACCAGTCGGTGTCCCTCATCACTGCCACACCAGTTGTGTGATGGACTCTGTACTGCACTGGTGACCGTATTTAAAAACAAATTGAGAAAAAACACTTTTTTCATTTATTTCTTAAACTTTTGGAAAATTTGTGACAAAAAAAAATACGACTGCAAAAAAAAAAAAAAAAAAAGACAAAAAAAAGAAAAAAAAAAAACACTCACCATGCCTCTTACTAAATAGCTTGGACTGTCATCTTTCAAATAAAGGGGTCATTTGGGGGATATTTGTACTGTCCTGGCATTTTCAGGCCTCAAGAAATGAGACGTCAGTACATCAGGATTGATCAATTTTAAGATACACAGAATCTCACATAAGTGAGTACGCCCCTCACATTTGTGTAAATATTTTATTCTATCTTTTCATGTGACAACACTGAAGAAATGACACTTTGCTACAATGTAAAGTAGTGAGTGTACAGCTTGTATAACAGTGTAAATTTGCTGTCCCCTCAAAATAACTCAACACACAGCCATTAATGTCTAAACCGCTGGCAACAAAAATGAGTACACCCCTAAGTGACAATGTCCAAATTGGGCCCAATTAGCCATTTTCCCTCCCCGGTGTCATGTGACTCGTTAGTGTTACAAGGTCTCAGGTGTGAATGGGGAGTAGGCGTGTTAAATTTGGTGTTATCGCTCTCACTCTCTCATACTGGTCACTGGAAGTTCAACATGGCACCTCATGGCAAAGAACTCTCTGAGGATCTGAAAAAAAATAATTGTTGCTCTACATAAAGATGGCCTAGGCTATAAGAAGATTGCCATGACCTTGAAACTGAGCTGCAGCACGGTGGCCAAGACCATACAGCCATTTAACAGGACAGGTTCCACTCAGAACAGGCCTCACCATGGTCATCCAAAGAAGTTGAGTGCACGTGCTCAGCGTCATATCCAGAGGTTGTCTTTAGGAAATAGACGTATGAGTGCTGCCAGCATTGCTGCAGAGGTTGAGGGGGTGGGGGCTCAGCCTGTCAGTGCTCAGACCATACGCTGCACAATGCATCATATTGGTCTTTATGGCTGTCATCCCAGAAGGAAGCCTCTTCTAAAGATGATGCACAAGGAAGCCTGCAAACAGTTTGCTGAAGACAAGCAGACTAAGGACATGGATTACTGGAACCATGTCCTGTGGTCTGATGAGACCAAGATAAACTGATTTGGTTCAGATGGCGTCAAGCGTGTGTGGCGGCAACCAGGTGAGGAGTACAAAGACAAGTGTGTCTTCCCTACAGTCAGCATGGTGGTGGGAGTGTCATGGTCTGGGGCTGCATGAGTGCTGCCGGCACTGGGGAGCTACAGTTCATTGAGGGAACCATGAATGCCAACATGTACTGTGACATACTGAAACAGAGCATGATCCCCTCCCTTCAGAGACTGGGCCGCAGGGCAATATTCCAACATGATAACAACCCCAAACACACCTCCAAGATGAGCACTGCCTTGCTAAAGAAGCTGAGGGTAAAGGCGATGGACTGGCCAAGCATGTCTCCAGACCTAAACCCTATTGAGCATCTGTGGGGCTTCCTCAAACAGAAGGTGGAGGAGCGCAAGGTCTCTAACATCCACCAGCTCTGTGATGTCATCATGGAGGAGTGGAAGAGGACTCCAGTGGCAACCTGTGAAGCTCTGGTGAACTCCATGCCCAAGAGGGTTAAGGCAGTGCTGGAAAATAATGGTGGCCACACAAAATATTGACACTTTGGGCCCAATATGGAGATTTTCACTTAGGGGTGTACTTACTTTTGTTGCCAGCGGTTTAGACATTAATGGCTGTGTGTTGAGTTATTTTGAGGGGACAGCAAATTTACACTGTTATACAAGCTGTACACTCACTACTTTACATTGTAGCAAAGTGTCATTTCTTCAGTGTTGTCACATGAAAAGATAGAATAAAATATTTACAAAAATGTGAGGGGGTGTACTTACTTTTGTGAGATACTGTATATCCCATAGTTTGTGAATTCTAGAACTTTCCTACAAACTAAATCAAGGATTCCCAAACTACGGCCCTCCAACTACACATCCCATGAGGCACTGCAAAACTGACATTCACAGACATGACTAGGCATGATGGGAATTGTAGTTCCTGAACAACTGGAGGGCCGTAGTTTGGGAATCCCTGGAGTAAATGAAATACATTTAGGTTATTCTCACCAAAGAAAAGTAGCAGACTGATGAGTCTGTTGGTCTACGCAACTGTTCCTTTTGCTGCTTCGTCCTCTCCCAGTCTGAGCCCTGCTGTAGAGGGGACTGCAAGAGGTTTATACCAGGTCACATTTTTACACTGATTTGTATTTAACATGACAAGAGTAAAACATTTTGGCCTAAATTTATGAAAAATTTGCAAAATTTTATAACCGAAAAGTTTTCTTCAAAACTTTCAGGCCTTTTCCATTTAGCAAAAAATAAAAACAGCCGGTGATGATTAAATACCGCCAAAAGAAAGCTCTATTCATGTGAACAAAATGATAAAAATGCCATATGGGTACAGCGTTGCATGACCGCGCAATTGCCATTCAAAGTGCGACAGCGCTGAAAACTGAAAATTGGCCTGGGTGGGAAGAAGGTGAAAGTGTCCGGCATTGAAGCGGTTAAATACAATCAGTGTAAGAATGGTATAAATCTCTTGCAGTCCCCTCTACAGCAGGGCTCAGACTGGGAGAGGATGAAGCAGCAAAAGGAACAGCATGCTGACAGGAGGAGAGAGCAAAGTGAGAAATGATGCTCATCAGTCTGCTGCTTCTCCTTTCACTGTCCAATCATAGACTTGGGGAGGGGCAAGCTGTGTTACTGAACTGTGGAAATATAAAACCTGGAGGGGAACCTAGATTGGCAGTCAGGTTGAGAAGCTGGTGCAACTTTACACAGCCACCTCCTCCACCTAAAAACATTAGTCCAATCCAGTTTCAGCCAACCAACATGGCAGCCTCTGCCATTCGCACACAACTGTGCTATAACCCGCCTCCCGGAAAACACACTGGCGGGGGGGGGGGGGGGTCACTGGGATGGGCTGGGTGGGGGTCGATTGCTTCCTACCTTTTACCTGGGATTTTCGGTGAGCTTGGAGCGATGCCGGGTGAGGTAGGCTGTAGATTTCAACATGGCCGCTGGAGAAAGCGGCCGCCAAGAGTCCCAGTCTGGCCATCTGTGAGTCCTGAAGGAACACATAGGGTTAAAGTGGAAACCCTTAGCAACAAGGGAGAACAATACGTAGAACCAATGGTATCCAACCAATGCTTGCCCCTAGCTCCTTACATACTCCTATTGGCAATTGCTTTACTGCTCATCCATCTCACTGAAAACCATGCACTCCCTGTGTGGCTGATACCAGCAGCAGGGAGGACAAGCTATTCAAAACACAGAGCTCCCTCTAGTGGAGGATCTCAGAATCTCTATATTAACAGAGCTCCCTCTAGTGGAGGATCTCATAATCTCTATATTAACAGAGCTCCCTCTAGTGGAGGATCTCAGAATCTCTATATTAACAAAGCTCCCTCTAGTGGAGGATCTCAGAATCTCTATATTAACAAAGCTCCCTCTAGTGGAGAATCTCAGAATCTCTATATTAACAACGCTCCCTCTAGTGGAGGATCTCAGAATCTCTATATTAACAAAGCTCCCTCTAGTGGAGGATCTCGGAATCTCTATATTAACAAAGCTCCCTCTAGTGGAGGATCTCAGAATCTCTATATTAACAAAGCTCCCTCTAGTGGAGGATCTCATAATCTCTATATTAACAAAGCTCCCTCTAGTGGAGGATCTCAGAATCTCTATATTAACAAAGCTCCCTCTAGTGGAGGATCTCAGAATCTCTATATTAACAGAGCTCCCTCTAGTGGAGGATCTCAAAATCTCTATATTAACAAAGCTCCCTCTAGTGGAGGATCTCAGAATCTCTATATTAACAAAGCTCCATCTAGTGGAGGATCTCAGAATCTCTATATTAAAGCTCCCTCTAGTGGAGGATCTCAGAATCTCTATATTAACAAAGCTCCCTCTTGTGGAGGATCTCAGAATCTCTATATTAACAAAGCTCCATCTAGTGGAGGATCTCAGAATCTCTTTATTAACAAAGCTCCCTCTAGTGGAGAATCTCAGAATCTCTATATTAACAACGCTCCCTCTAGTGGAGGATCTCAGAATCTCTATATTAACAAAGCTCCCTCTAGTGGAGGATCTCGGAATCTCTATATTAACAAAGCTCCCTCTAGTGGAGGATCTCATAATCTCTATATTAACAAAGCTCCCTCTAGTGGAGGATCTCAGAATCTCTATATTAACAAAGCTCCCTCTAGTGGAGGATCTCAGAATCTCTATATTAACAGAGCTCCCTCTAGTGGAGGATCTCAAAATCTCTATATTAACAAAGCTCCCTCTAGTGGAGGATCTCAGAATCTCTATATTAACAAAGCTCCATCTAGTGGAGGATCTCAGAATCTCTATATTAAAGCTCCCTCTAGTGGAGGATCTCAGAATCTCTATATTAACAAAGCTCCCTCTTGTGGAGGATCTCAGAATCTCTATATTAACAAAGCTCCATCTAGTGGAGGATCTCAGAATCTCTTTATTAACAAAGCTCCCTCTAGTGGAGGATCTCAGAATTTCTATATTATCAGAGCTCCCTCTAGTGGAGGATCTCAGAATCTCTATATTAACAAAGCTCCCTCTAGTGGAGGATCTCAGAATCTCTATATTAACAAAGCTCCCTCTAGTGGAGGATCTCAGAATCTCTATATTAACAAAGCTCCATCTAGTGGAGGATCTCAGAATCTCTATATTAACAAAGCTCCCTCTAGTGGAGGATCTCAGAATCTCTATATTAACAAAGCTCCCTCTAGAAAGGAAAAGCCAAAATCTCTATATTAACCACTTGCCGAATGCAATGCATATTTATATGTTGCAAGTGGTTTACGGGGATTATGGCTGAAGCCATCAACTATAACCCCGGTACCCCTTTTTTCCAGCAGATGGCCAGCTTTCTCAAAAAACCTGCCCATATGGCTCATAAGCCGCTTGGGGGGGGGGGGGGGGCCTCCCCTCCCGCTGGTGCTTCTCGGGTTTACCATTATCACCGGTTCACCCAGGAAACAATCCAACGACCATCTGCTCCTGTAGGCATTCAAAGAGTTAACACTGTTTGGCGGATTTTATGGCCTTGGAGGACCGGAGCAACATCATGGCGTCACTTCCGGTCCAGGATGGAAAAAGAAACAAAAAATCAAAAAAAATTTTTTTTCGGGGGGGGGGGGGGGGGGTTGGGGGAGAGAGGAGAATTTTTTTTTTTTTTTTAATGCAAAAGAAAAAGGTGATTTGGGGTCTTTTTGACCCCAGACCTCTCCATAAAGAGGACCTGTCATCCACTGGAGATGTCCCTTCACTTCCTTCATTCTATTATACACCTATTAAAGATAGACAGGAAGTGATCTGGGGGGGGTTCTTTCACTTCCTGCCCTTAATAACCCCCCCCCCCTCAAAAATACCTGTAACAGCCCACCCATGTGACGCTCTAGACTCACCTTCCTGGGGGTAGTCGGGAGCTCCCACCCTCCGCTGGAGCAGAACTTCATGTCCCAGATGCAGCCTTCATCTACTGCCAGCCCATAGGAGAAAGATGCCGGGGACTCACAGCTGAGGAGCCAATCAGAAAGAACAGAGGTCACGTCAGAGGAATACAGCCATGGCAGAGGTCACAGTACTGCACCATATCGAATAGTATATACTTTATACTCCACACCCATCCATTTCATATCCCCTATCAGGACTCCGCACTGAGAGTGTTACAATATAGCTACAATTCACTATACAATCTGATAGTAATTCTAAAGGAGATTGTACAATCAACTATGTATAGCAAGGGCCTGCCTGATCGGATACTGAATAAGGCTGGGTTGACACTAGCTGCCACCGCAGCTTGCAGCAGGGGGTCCGGTGCGAATCAGGTCTGAATTTTTGCATGAACTCGGACCTGAAAACTGAGCCAAGGACGCACCGGACCCTTTTCCAGTAGGAACTGCAGCCGCCCCAATGTGAACCACCACATTGTCAGTCGGTGACACTCTCCCTGTCATGTGAATTGGATGCAGGGAAATCCGCGTTCAATTCGCATAAGTGTGAACCCGGCCTAAATGGACTGTTTAAGTTTTTATATAGCACCTTGGTAAATCTTAAAGGAGATTGTATAGTGTATGGCCAGCTTAAGGAGTCATCTAGTAGGTTTTGGATGATGCATTTATTCCACAAGGCTCCTCCCCCTGTCTCCATGTCATTGGACGATGCCTCCATTCAGCAAGACTTCCTCCCCCTGTCATTGGATGTCTCTATTCCACAAGGCTCCTCCCCCTGTCTCCATGTCATTGGATGATGCCTCTATTCCTCAAGGCTCCTCCCCGTCTCAATTTCATTGGATGAGGTTTCTATTTATCAAGTCTCTTCTGCCTGTCTCCAGGTCTTTGGATGAGGTCTCTATTCCACAAGGCTCCTCCCCGTCTGCATGTCATTGGATGATGTCTATGCCACAAGGCTCCTCCCCCTGTCTCCATGCCATAGGATGATGCCTTTATTCGACAAGGCTCCTCCCCCCCTCATCTCCACATCACTGGATGATATCTCCACTCCACAAGGCTCCTCCCCCTGTCTCAATGTCAAAGGATGATGCTTTTATTCCACAAGGCTCCTCCCCTGCCTCCTTGTCATAGGGTTATGTCTTTATTCCACAAGGCTCCCTCCCCTCCCTCCGTCTTCATGTCATTGGATGAAGCCTCTATTCCACAAAGCTC
This sequence comes from Pelophylax lessonae, assembly GCF_965119305.1. Taxonomy (NCBI): domain Eukaryota; kingdom Metazoa; phylum Chordata; class Amphibia; order Anura; family Ranidae; genus Pelophylax; species Pelophylax lessonae. Next base: position 44,508,485 of record NC_138770.1, read on the forward strand.
CTCCCCTCCCCTCCCTCCGTCTTCATGTCATTGGATGAAGCCTCTATTCCACAAGGCTCCTCTCCTCCCTCCGTCTCCATGTCATTGGATGATGCCTCTATTCCACAAGGCTCCCTCCCCTTCCTTCGTCTTCAGGTCATTGGATGAAGCCTCTATTCCACATGGCTCCTCTCCTCCCTCCGTCTCCATGTCAGTGGATGATGCCTCTATTCCACAAGGCTCCCTCCCCTCCCTCCCTCCGTCTCCATGTCATTGGATGATGCCTCTATTCCACAAGGCTCCTCTCCTCCCTCCGTCTTCATGTCATTGGATGAAGCCTCAATTCCACATGGCTCCTCTCCTCCCTCCGTCTCCATGTCAGTGGATGATGCCTCTATTCCACAAGGCTCCCTCCCCTCCCTCCCTCCGTCTCCATGTCATTGGATGATGCCTCTATTCCACAAGGCTCCCTCCCCTTCCTCCGTCTTCATGTCATTGGATGAAGCCTCTATTCCACAAGGCTCCTCTCCTCCCTCCGTCTTCATGTCATTGGACAAAGCCTCTATTCCACAAGGCTCCTCTCCTCCCTCCATCTCTATGTCATTGGATGAAGCCTCTATTCCACAAGGCTCCCTCCCCTTCCTCCGTCTTCATGTCATTGGATGAAGCCTCTATTCCACAAGGCTCCTCTCCTCCCTCCGTCTCCATGTCATTGGATGAAGCCTCTATTCCACAAAGCTCCTCTCCTCCCTCCGTCTTCATGTCATTGGATGAAGCCTCTATTTCACAAGGCTCCTCCCCTCCCTCCGTCTCCATGTCATTGGATGAAGCCTCTATTCCACAAGGCTCCTCTCCTCCCTCCGTCTCCAGGTCATTGGATGATGCCTCTATTCCACATGGCTCCCCCCCTCCTAAAGGCTCCCCCCTCCTTCCGTCTCCATGTCATTGGATAATGCCTCTATTCCACAAGGCTCCTCTCCTCCCTCCGTCTCCATGTCATTGGATGAAGCCTCTATTCCACAAGGCTCCCTCCCCTCCCTCCGTCTTCATGTCATTGGGTGAAGCCTTTATTCCACAAGGCTCCTCCCCTCCCTCCGTCTCCATGTCAATGGATTATGCCTCTATTCCACAACGCTCCCTCCCCTCCCCTCCCTCCGTCTTCATGTCATTGGATAAAGCCTCTATTCCACAAGGCTCCTCTCCTCCCTCCCTCTCCATGTCAGTGGATGAAGCCTCTATTCCACAAGGCTCCTCTCCTCCCTCCCTCTCCATGTCAGTGGATGATGCCTCTATTCCACAAGGCTCCTCTCCTCCCTCCGTCTTCATGTCATTGGATGAAGCCTCTATTCCACAAGGCTCCTCTCCTCCCTCCGTCTCCATGTCATTGGATGAAGCCTCTATTCCACAAGGCTCCTCTCCTCCCTCCGTCTTCATGTCATTGGACGAAGCATCTATTCCACAACGCTCCCTCCCCTCCCCTCCCTCCGTCTTCATGTCATTGGATAAAGCCTCTATTCCACAAGGCTCCCTCCCCTCCCTCCATCTCCATGTCAGTGGATGATGCCTCTATTCCACAAGGCTCCTCTCCTCCCTCCATCTCCATGTCAGTGGATGAAGCCTCTATTCCACAAGGCTCCCTCCCCTCCCCCCCCTCCGTCTTCATGTCATTGGATGATGCCTCTATTCCACATGGCTCCTCTCCTCCCTCCGTCTTCATGTCATTGGATGATGCCTCTATTCCACAAGGCTCCTCTCCTCCCTCCGTCTTCATGTCATTGGATGAAGCCTCTATTCCACAAGGCTCCTCTCCTCCCTCCGTCTTCATGTCATTGGATGATGCCTCTATTCCACATGGCTGCCCCCCCTCCTAGAGGCTCCCCCCCTCCTTCCGTCTCCATGTCATTGGATAATGCCTCTATTCCACAAGGCTCCTCTCCTCCCTCCGTCTTCATGTCATTGGATGAAGCCTCTATTCCACAAGGCTCCCTCCCCTCCCTCCCTCCGTCTTCATGTCATTGGATGAAGCCTCTATTCCACAAGGCTCCTCTCCTCCCTCCGTCTTCATGTCATTGGATGAAGCCTCTATTCCACAAGGCTCCTCTCCTCCCTCCATCTCCATGTCATTGAATGATGCCTCTATTCCACAAGGCTCCTCTCCTCCCTCTGTCTCCATGTCAATGGATTATGCCTCTATTCCACAACGCTCCCTCCCCTCCATCTCCATGTCATTGGATGATGCCTCTATTCCACAAGGCTCCCTCCCCTCCCCTCCCTCCGTCTTCATGTCATTGGATGAAGCCTCTATTCCACAAGGCTCCCTCCCCTCCCTCCGTCTTCATGTCATTGGATGATGCCTCTATTCCACAAGGCTCCTCCCCCTGTCTCCAGGTCATTGGACGAGGTTTCTATTTACCAAGTCTCTTCCGCCTGTCTTCATGTCATTGGCTGATGCCTCTCTTTCACACTGGTCCTCCCCTGTCACCATGTCATTGGATGATGCCTCAATTCTACAAGGCCCCTCCCCTTGTCTTAACATTTGACTAAGAATATCACAGGGAGCAGCGTTAAAGTTTTCTTTTTTTTAATAAACGGGTTATACTTACCTTCTCTGTGTATGTTTTTTCACAGAGCAGCCCTGATCTTCCTCCTCTGGGGTCTGCCGGTGCCCTGGGCCCCCCCCTCAGAGTACCCCCATTGCAAACACTTGATTCCATGCTGTGCACTGACACACACAGCCTCTCAGGGAGGATGTGGGAGATAGGTGAACACAGAAGGTTATTTACCTTAGCGCTGAGAATGCATTAAAAGGTAAAAAAAAAAAAACACCGTCTGCCTTTACAGCCACTTTCACAATAGTCCGCCCTGCAAATATAAAGAACCGTTCTGCGTTCATTGAAAATATAGTGAGGGGTCGGTACAACTGATCTGCTCATCACCAGATCTAATCAATTCGCTGTAGTACGAACTTCAGGTTTTTCTTCCACCCCTGCAGCAGAAAAACTATTGTTGGGGCCGCTGGGTAGAATAGCTGATGTAGAAAATATTAGGGGACACGTAGTGACACACACAGATATTAGGGCCAATCATATTAACACTCACCTGCTCTCCACATTCAGGGCTCCTAGGCTCCAGATCTGCAGCAGTGCCGGTTGGCTGTGCGTCCCATGCAGGGTATGCCGGTCATCCATCCCTCTGTGACAGTACAAAGCCACATACTGACAGGCCCCAGAGCCAGCCGGGGTCGGGCACCATTCCATGGACCACACGGGGCCCCCCACAAAGAAAGTGAAGTCCCAGCGCTCAGGGTGAGGTGGCAGAGCCTGGAAACCTGCACAGAGAGAGAGAGATGAGGAGGTAAAAAAAGGGGGTTAAAAGGGGGCCAGAGCAATCACACCATTGTGCCATATATATCGCAAAAATAAGCACCAACATTTGAATACACACGGCACCCTTTCATTAGAAGGTGGAGCACCCATGGGGGAGACAGCATCCTCTGCATGTCCCCATATATTGGGATGAAGGGACACCTACAGGCACCCATTTGGGAGACAGCATCCTCTGCATGTCCCCATATATTGGGATAAAGTGACACCTACAGGCACCCATGGAGGAGACAGCATCCTCTGCATGTCCCCATATATTGGGATGAAGTGACACCTACAGGCACCCATGGGGGAGACAGCATCCTCTGCATGTCCCCATATATTGGGATGAAGGGACACCTACAGGCACCCATGTGGGAGACAGCATCCTCTGCATGTCCCCATATATTGGGATGAAGGGACACCTACAGGCACCCATGGAGGAGACCGCATCCTCTGCATGTCCCCATATATTGGGATGAAGGGACACCTACAGGCACCCATGTGGGAGACAGCATCCTCTGCATGTCCCCACATATTGGGATGAAGGGACACCTACAGGCACCCATGGAGGAGACAGCATCCTCTGCATGTCCCCATATATTGGGATGAAGGGACACCTACAGGCACCCATGGAGGAGACAGCATCCTCTGCATGTCCCCATATATTGGGATGAAGGGACACCTACAGGCACCCATTTGGGAGACAGCATCCTCTGCATGTCCCCATATATTGGGATGAAGTGACACCTACAGGCACCCATGGAGGAGACAGCATCCTCTGCATGTCCCCATATATTGGGATGAAGTGACACCTACAGGCACCCATGGAGGAGACAGCATCCTCTGCATGTCCCCATATATTGGGATGAAGTGACACCTACATGCACCCATGTGGGAGACAGCATCCTCTGCATGTCCCCATATATTGGGATGAAGTGACACCTACAGGCACCCATGGGGGACACAGCATCCTCTGCATGTCCCCATATATTGGGATGAAGTGGCACCTACAGGCACCCATGGGGGACACAGCATCCTCTGCACGTCCCCATATATTGGGATGAAGTGACACCTACAGGCACCCATGGGGGAGACCGCATCCTCTGCATGTCCCCATATATTGGGATGAAGTGACACCTACAGGTATTACACACACACACACACACCTGCTCAGGACACAAGGCTCTGCCTCTTCTTTGATTCCTTCCCGTTTGATGGAGAACGGAGGTGAGGAGGTCTGTAGAGGGATATAAGGCTCGGCCTCCCCTGTACCGGAAAAAAAAAAAAAGGACATT
>NC_138770.1:44513323-44633323 GCF_965119305.1 Pelophylax lessonae
AAGGGGGGGGGGGAAGGAAGAAAGAGAGAAAGGGGGGGAGGAAGAAAGAGAGAAAGGGGGGGGGAAGAAGAAGAAAGAGAGAAAGGGGGGGGAAGGAAGAAAAGAGAAAGGAAGAAAGAGAGAAAGGGGGGGGAAGGAAGAAAGAGAGAAAGGGGGGGGGGGGGAAGGAAGAAAGAGAGAAAGGAAGAAGAGAGAAAGGAAGAAAGAGAGAAAGGGGGGGGGAGGAAGAAAGAGAGAAAGGAGGAAGGAAAGAGGAAGGGCGAGGGGGGCACAGTCACATGGTACTCACTGGCAGGACAGGAAGTGCCAGTTGTCTTTACGTGGGATCCAATCAGGAACTCCCAGTCCGAGTGGTAGACATTCCGGCTGTGGAGGAGAAGAGATGAGGGAAGAGAAGTGCTTTAATGGAGAATTAAAGAAAGCTTTGACACAGACAAGACTTTACAATCGGAGAGACCTGGATATAGATACAGTATATCCAGGAAGGCGTATAGCCTTTATTCACACGACCTCTACATCCCTCATTACTACACTGATCTACAACACAACTGGTATTTGCCAAATGTTCTTCCCCTTCACATTCCTTGCTTTCATAGTATAAACTCTTAGGCTAAACTCAGTCTCTCCTTTGTGTGTTTGGTCTATTACTAAGAAGTAGTTTTTGCACAGGTGTTAAAGTTTATTGAGGGACACAGCCACAAACTGTCAGGATATTTTGCCCCCTGAAGGAGGATCAGGCACTGGCAAAGAAAAACTGTAGGCCTGCCCAGGATACCCCCTCCTACTCCCAGCATGCCTCAGTTTTGTAGCAAAGCAGTACAGACAGAATGATCATAAAACAGAGAGGTGGGACCTGTGTTCCTTAATGGTCTTCAAGGATTTTATGGGAAGTGCAATAATCCTTATCCTTTGAGGGACACTTCACCTTTCGGATGGCCAAAGGCAGTCCAACTGATGGGTGGGACCACAGCAAGCAATGATAACAGGCCCAAGAAGACAAGGGAATGGGACAACCTGCACTCAAATGGCGCTTTTCCACTGCATGGAACCGTACCGGTTCGGCACCCTTTTGTGCTTTTCCACTGCTGGTACCGCATGGTATAGGGTCGGAACGGTTCGGTACGGTACGGTATAGGTTTGCTTTTCCACTGCATGGAACCGAACGGTACGGTGCGGCTCTGAAAAAACAGTACCTACTCGATTGTGGTTCCAACAGGTACCAAACTGGTACCATATCCCACAATCCTTTGCATGCAGTCACTACTAGCCACTGATTGGTCAGAGAATCCCACCCACCCCGTTGTTATCCCACCCACTTAACTTAGTACTACTTTAGTGGAAAAGCAAACCTATGCCGTACCGTACCGAACCGTTCCGACACTATACCATGCGGTACCAGCAGTGGAAAAGCAAACAGGGCCAAGCAGAGCCGAGTAGAGCCGAGCCGGTACTAGCCGGTACTTGCAGTGGAAAAGTGCGCCATCTGAAGGGCCCAACGCCTGAAGCTGGCATCAGATGATGTCTGAACATTAAACTTGTAGGACATGAAGGGATGTGTTACAACGGAAGACCAGGTGGCAGTCTTGTAGATTTGCGGAACCGTAACCCGACAATGAAAAGCCCAAGAGGCCTTCACAGATGTAAAAGAATGGGCTTTAACAGGAAAGGGTAGAAGCAGACCCTTGAGACTATAGGCTTGGAAAGACCATAGGCTTGGTGCAACAAGAAACTGTGGCACCCTTATAGGGACCTTTCAGAAGGACAAAAAATAAATAAATAAATAAATGGTCTTTGAAGGAACCAGTAGCTGAGATCCAGGCAATTGAGGAAATCTCTGTTGGGGAACTGGAGCCAGGCATAAGAATCATGTCCTGGTTAAGGTGAAAGGCCTAAACTACCTAAACCAGGAAGGAAGTTCTGGACCTCAACAGCCATTACACAACAACATTTGGACCTTGCTTTGTGCACTGGTTCAAATCATCACTGGTTATTTTTCAGGGGTTGGGCTTGCCCCTTAGTTCCAGTGAAGGGAACTAAGGCTTCGACATACGAAGACATTTTGAACCACTTCATGCTTCCAACTTTGTGGGAACAGTTTGGGGATGGTCACTTACTGTTCCAACATGACTGCACACCAGTGCACAAAGCAAGGTCCATAAAGACATAGTTGAGCGAGTTTTGGAGGAACTTGACTGGCCTGCACAGAGTCCTGACCTCAATCTGATAGAACACCTTTGGGATGAATTAGAGCGCAGACTGCGAGCCAGGCCTTCTCGTCCAACTAATGCGCTTCTGGAAGAATGGTCAAACATTCCCATAGACACACTCCTAAACCTTGTGGACAGCCTTCCCAGAACAGTTGAAGCTGTTATAGCTGCAAAGGGTGGGGCCAACTCACTATTGGACCCTACGGACTAAGACGCCATTAAAGTTCATGTGCTTGTAAAGGCAGGCGTCCCAATACTTTTGACAATACAGTGTATATAAATTAAAACATTAGACCTTCCTTCGACACTGTATGTTAACCACTTGACCTTCGGAAGGTTTAAGGCTTCATGTACACTGGCTGCTCCTAAAATCAAGTTTAGGAGCTTTTGGTGATTTTTTTGTCAAAGTTCCTAAACACAGCTCAATAAAAGCTTGTGTGTCCATGAACACATAGGATTTAGCACACAGTTTAGGAGATGCCGCATTTAGGAGGAGGTTAAATGTTCCTCTTCTGAACACTGAAGTATCGCGTACAGGAGAGGAACGTTTTGGCCGAAGACCGGTACCACGGTTTACACTCTTTCTAGCAGAGTTTAGTGTTTTTCCATGGCTGGCATCCAGGGGAGGTTAGTGTGCATGAAGCCTTATCCTCTTCATGACCAGGGCATTTTTTGCTATTCCACACTGTGCTACTTTACCTGGCAATTGTGTGGTCATGCAAAACCGGTAGGTGCTAGTAAAAGAGAGTATAGTTTTGGCTCTGTCTGCCTATCAGAGGAGCGGCAGGCAGGTCTGTGTTGCCTTCTGTCTAGCAGAGAGCAGGATCTGTGAGTTAGGCCTGCTCAGTGTGTGATTCATTGAGTCTAGAGGAGTGTTTCACACTGGTCCAATATGGAGGCATGTTGGACAATGGGAGGAAATCTGACCAATGGGTACAGTCCTGGTGATTGGTAGAGACAGGCTGTCTCGGTGTATTATGGGATACTGTTTAAAAGCCAGGAGCACATGTGCTGCAAGGTCTTTGGCTGGAGAGCAGAGTCCCGGAGGGAGGGAGGCGGCGGCGGCTGCCTCCTCCTCTGTAGCAGTGGCACGTAGCATCAGAAGGTCGTCCTGAGGGCCAGAGGAACGGAACTGAATCCAGAGGTCAAAGAAAGCTGACTGAGGGGGAGACACTGGAGACCCTAGAAAAACAGTATTGTGAGTACAGGGGATCGTGTCAAGGGGCCTGACTTGAAGGGGGCCACCCCAGAGTGAGATAGTCAGTGGATGGGTGTCAGAGGTCAAGAGAGAGGATAAAAGGAGAGAGTGTTCTGAAGATAATCTAGTCCAGGGATTCCCAAACTTTGCTTGTTTATTATGTATTCGGTCTGACCAGACTTCTGTGGTTGAGCATCCCACCCCCCACACACACCTGTACTCTATCAGAGTCCACCATCAAGTAGACACAGGAGGAGTCCTTTGTAGTGCATTAGCACATCTCTCCCAGCAAGGAGTATTATCTCCAAGGGTTAGAGAGGCTGGATTCACCCCTTTTTTATGGATAGTGTAGGACCCACTGATAATGGGGTACTTTGACGCAGTGGTGGGCTTGAGCACGATATGGCCATATGGTGGGACTAAACCCCCATTTTTATTAATGGATTGTCTCCATATTTAATAGTCATTTCTTTTGCATGGTTGCGCTATTCTTTTTTAATATTCCCAAACTACGGCCCTCCAGTAGTTCAAGAACTACAATTCCCATCATGCCTAGTCATGTCTGTGAATGTCAGAGTTTTAAAATGCTTCATGGGATGTGTAGTTCTGCAACAGCTGCAGGGCCGCAGTTTGGGAATCCCTGATCTAGTCCATCAATCCGAATTCACCTAGTGGCCAGGTGAAACCACAGCCTGGCTGCATCGTCAGAAGCAGGAGTCCTCCGCATTCTGAATAGTTAATTTGGAGTATCCCACTATTCCCTTCTCTCATCCCTAATTTAAATAAAAACACCAAAAACAACCACAAACCCCTGAACTGATCATTGACTGAGCCAAGAAGTAAAGTGTTGAATGGTGAATGCCAGTGTTGCTAACGGTAACCCAGGGGGACCCGAGAGTGTAATATCCAGCAGCCCTCAAGGGGGCAGTGCTACATTAATATAAGTCGCAGTCTTATTTTCGGGGGAAACACGGTAGGTAGGGAAGATTTCTCCAATCACTGTCCAGGTTGGCTGTCTAGTCTGGCAGGCATGGCACCTCAGTACCCCAAGACCTTTACTATATAAAAGACAGGAAGGGACAGGAGATGTGGCAACACTTACAAATCCATAGTGATCTCCGCACACTTGTAGAGGGGGGTCATGATGGAATTGTGGAAGCCGTTCTCTGCAACACCTTTCATCTGAGGATAAGGCTTCTGTGGAAGAGAAACAAGACAAATTAAAAAAAAAAAATGCCAAGTTGTATTCTTTTTACTGGAGCCCAATACGGAATGGTTTATTGCAGATTATGTTTTACTAATGCTCTGCACAGGGGCAGGTTGAGTACGCACCATAAAATTCTCTTATTGGATTTGTTAAACTTTCAGTGCGAAATAGAAATACATTTTTATTATTACAGGTCAAGAATTGTGAACTTTGAGGCCTCCATTGACCTTGCTACATATTGAGTCAAAACTCTTTCAGTTTGAAACACACATTGCGTCCATTGTTGAGATGGTTTTGTTTGCATGTACTTTGAGATAAAAAGCTGTGTTATCTGCCCCCCGAAAGGAAAATGTGTTTGACAAACTTTTAAATACAATACTCAGAAAGACAGATAAATAAATCGCTTATCACAGGTGGATCGGCCTTTGGGGGAAAAGGTTTACATAAGACATCCTTCCCCTGGTCTTGAAACACGAAAAACCAGAGAGGTCGTAAAACTTTATGTTCAGGCCATGACTCACACAATGGGCGAAACTCAATTTCAGGATAACACCTGTGTTCACCCATCCACAAGCAGGATAAGCTATTGTCTATATCATGAGGAGACAAACAAACGGAAACGGACAAAGACTAGAATCTGTCATTTATTTACCTAAACACAAACAGGGGGATAAAGTTGTTGAAATCTACACGGAGTCACATAAACATTGTCACTTAGATTGATGAGAACTGCAAATCTCAAAATGAATTTCAGAAAATCATAAATTGATATCTTTGCCCCATCATATACAAAAGGTGTTATGGAACTATGATGTTATGACAACCTCCTACTGAGAAGTACATTATATTCTATCATATAGTAGTGTCAAAGGGTCAGACATTTCGCCCATATTTTATAATCCAGTCCCCATATCATGAATGTACTGTTGTTAACATAATAATGCCTAAATGGATAATATATTATGATCAGAAGTAACCATGTATAGGACAAGTTACATATACAAGCTGTTGTGTATCAATATATATATAACCGTATATTTTTCGATATAATTCTTACTGCTACTAATTGAAGTCTTGGGTTAAAGAGTAAAATCCAATATATATATATATTACATAAGAGATATTAAATATGAGAATGGTGGTATCCAGATTAATCTTTATTCAGATACCTGGTGGATTAAATGGACGTCATAGATGAGAGCATGATTACATTTATGTTTTTTATAATAGTCTTAAATGGAGAAATCTTTAATTAATTTTAATATACTGGTTAACCAAGAGGTGTCACCCTATGACATCACCAGTTAATGAATAAGATGTTCCAACCAATAGGAATAATGTTCCTCCCACTGGGTTTGGCTTATGATAATTTTTACTGCCCTTTTGTTCAACACAAAATAAAAAGGAATCAGAGATGTAATAGACAACACAACAGACACAACACAACACAACACACATCATATCTTGCCCAATATACATCACACTTACAACATACACACTACTAACAGCCATGCACAGACTCATCTACACAGACGACTCCATTTCAATCTGCCATGTATCTGAACCTTTGAGGGACGCCAAACAAAGCTCCTCCCTAATTGGCCACCATCTTGGAAATGCAGCCATCTTAAAGGAACCTGGTAACTACTACTCTAAGCTAAGCGGCCATTTTAAATATGGTAATTATGCCTTGCTGTTATTTGATTATTATTCAATATTGTTTATGTACTTCCTTAAATGTTTTACATTTCGTATTTAAAGGGTAACGAAAGTACAATCCCAGCCGTATAAACCATATGTAGATTTTTCTCTAAAGAGATGATTTTTGTTTTTATAACATTTTTAATATCAGATTAAGCGCATTATTTGCGATTTCACGTCTTCCGTTTTGCATGGCTTATTCTCACTTCATCTGCAGTGGAATGACTTTCGGCCATGTGATTCGCAGACTATTGTGGTCTGATTATATAGAATATTAATTTATGGTTCATACTACACCTGGGAAATACATAATCTTGCTTTATTTTACTTTCATCGTTTAGCTAAATATCACATTGCATTTATCGTTTTAAGTTGGTATTTTATGTAAGGTTATCTCTTTGTGTCACTCAAGTATGATCATTTATGGTGAAAATATGTCTTGCGAATAAATATTCTTATATATATATTCCCTACTGTAGACTGTTTCACTAAGATTGGTATATGCTTTTAAAAAGAAATTAACTGATAAAAAAAGAACTCGGGAAAATTATTGTGGTATATTATTGGAGGTCTGAACAAAATTGATTGGGTTTTTCTTAGTTATTAAATTATTTGCCGTAATCGGCTGGAGGCACTGCGTCATAATTTTATTGATAGTTCAGACACCGCCTTTTAGTAATAAATTAAAAATAGTCAAATTTTATACCAAAACGCACAACATATTAAATGGAGTTGCACTGCTGAGATATCATTAATTTCTTACATATGCCAATCATAATTTTGATCATGGTGACATAATTAATAACTTTGCAAAAAAAAAAAAAAAAAAATAGAATTTTTTTTTAATAATTTTTTTTTAAATTATTTAATTGTGAATATTGATAGTAATGCCCTAAAATGTCTACATAAGGTAAGGTTCACGCTGCCAACTCTGGCTAGATGTCAATCCCACAGCCCCAGTAGATTCGGCACAGATCTAGAATATGTAGAGACACCTCTCTGAGTCTAAAATGGTGGTATATGTATAGGCTAGTTGGAGTCATACCAAAATCCTCAGAAAAAGTCGGGCCAAAAATGGGCACCAGACGTGGGTAGGGGAAAACCTGATGTATGAACTCACCGAAAGCTTCTCTAACCCCAAAGACTTCAGGAAGCGTGATCACATACTTTTAGAATCATGGCCAATCTTACTGTATCTCTGTGAGGAACTGCACCATAAGGCTCAGCAAAAAGGAATTTAGTAAAGTTCTAATCTCCACTCCAAATAATAAGAAGTGAGATAAGGAACCTCCTTGAGCAGGTGAAAGTGACCTCTATTGGGACACATAGGTTAAGAAAATGTAGCGTGAAACTGCAGGAAAAAGTAGAACTGTGGCAGAAGTTTTGTTCAGAAAGCTGTAATATAAGCAACCATTTGAAAGAACAATGTAAACGATTAATGCAATAAGTAGGAAGTTTTGAGCAAGGAAAATTTTTTTTTTATTAGTGGAAGTTGCAGAGTAATCAGTAGTTGAAAATTAAGTTGCCGAGTAACCAGCAGTGGAAAATTTATAAATAAATAAATAAAAATAAAAATGTAACAGTTCCAGTAAGGACAGGAATTCATAAATAAATAAATAGGAAAGTTCAAAAAGGTTATGGTGGCCATACAAAAGGGTACTGCTTATCAGTCCTGCATTATAAATAAAATGAAGTAATTAATTAGACCCAGATATGACTCCCAGTCTGATGGTTAAGACCCAGACAAGGGGGGGAGAGTCAGGCAAAGAGTCCACGTCCTACCCCAGCCATATTCCTAAGATAGGAGGGCAGAAATTGGGCAGCCATACATAACTAGGTATGAGTCATATCGGGTCACCGCAAAAAGACTAGCACCCCTAAAAAGATACCATACACCTCTAGAATTTAAAAAGTTTGTTTTAAAAAGAGTACTGTCCCGATTTTTATTAAGACAGGGTCCTTAGATATTACTAATCATTTTGAGGCCTATGAAAACAGCCTGTGTTGTGCCTCAAGGATGTAATTTAAAAGTCGGCCCACACATAAAAAAAAAAAAAAAATCCTTAACGCTGCTAGAGCTGCTATATATAATTTAAAATGTACACAGCACCAAAGCCCACTGAATTTTTGCTGTACTGTACTCAAAAGTGCCTAACACCCTTCAATGGAGGAGCCTGAGTACAACTATCCAGAATTTAAAACCCTGTGCTTTGAGGCATCGGCCAGGTATATAAAAATAAGTTTGGCCAGGGACTACAAGTTGGGGTGTTCACTGGAATGGTTGGCAAGAGAGCGACAATTTGCACTCCATCCAACAGACCAGTGAACCTAAGAAAGGCGTGAGCCTGTCACCAAAATTGTGGCAGAAACACACCTTTCTCCTCAACCTTAACACTAAAAAAAAAAAATAATAATAATAAATAAATAAATAAAAAGGAGCAAGATTTTATACCGGATACCTCAAGGAGGACACCGGACACCCCACAAATAAGGAGGGGGGAGGCCATTTTAGGATTTCTTTCCAAGGGGACAGAGCCCAAGGTTCAAAGAATCTCCAGGGAGCATCCCCAAAGAGCCCAATTCACCCTTGAGGATGGAAATCCTCGCTATGCCAAATATCCTCAACAAAAGGGGGGACCCCACAAATAAATAGGGATTTGCCCTATCTTAGGGCTCCCCAAAATCCTCGGGAAGATGAAGAGACATTGAGGCCCAGACCCCTGCCAGAACCGAGCAAATGGTTCTGAGGGGGATCTGTCCCATCTGTCTGTACCCGAGAGACAAAGGCACCGCAGGAAGCGGAGCCAAATAAAAAAAAAAAAAAAGCCAATAATTCTATTTCTGAAAAGATTTTTCAGCAGAGTAGATGCCAAGGTGGATCGGATGATCACTTGGTTCACTCAGGGCACTGTAGCCCGAACTAAAATAATTCCTCTTTAGGAACAAATCTTGTGGCCAGCCAAAGGCCACAAAATCCTTAAATGCCCAAATAGCAAGGGATCAGAGGGACACACTGAATGGATGCATAGGAGACAGAGGTTCTAACACCATTTTATCCCCAGGTCACAGTATTGAGGATCCTGAAAATCCCTGCCAGGGGGATCTTGGTTGTTAGATAATAACTACTCTCCTATTTTTCAGTGGTCACTTCATCCCTCTGACTCAAACAGGTCGCTCAAAGCGGGCACATTTCGAAAAATCGCCAATGGCGGTGATACAAGGAGGATCAAACCCTAATGACGTAATGAAGTCAAGAGATTAAAGGTGGTATTACGGTAACCAAGAAAAATCCTCAATGTCAGGTAGTTTTGTTGCCTACCATGAATTGCATTGATGCCCCAAAGGGGGGATATTATATTTTTTTTCCTCCCAAGTAGAAGGTAAATTCTAACAAAATAGTATATCACTGTTCAATTGTTCAATGTGTGGTATCCATGGTGATGAATACGTCCCCATGTTAATGGGCCCCAGAAGTCAGTCTCCCCTGGGAAAGGTTGCATATATAGTCTCACCATCCATGGTGGTCAGATAAAAGGCTGATCACACAATGGAATAAAAGGAGGACTCTGAGGAAGCTCAGGATACCAACCTCACATTGAAATCCCAACTAAAAGTTATGGCTGAAAACTGTATGTATCATTTTCTCATGGAATCCATTTCCCTTTATAGGACTAAAAGATCCAGGAAGTAAGCAGAAAACCGAGAGTCTGATGTGTCTGAGACACCCAAAGGGGGGTACAGTGTGAAGGACCCCGGGATACCCCTGATGGCCAGTCTACCAAGACGAACCCGTCAAGACAGCCAAAGGCAAAAGTGCCCGGAGAAATCCACATTCCACTGGCCAACAGATGATAACCCTTGGATCCACACCTCACTCGGAGTCACCATGCTTGTTTACTGAAGTCACTACACCTACTTGCAGGTGTCTACACCCCATTCAACTATTCCATACCTATCTACAAAGCTGTCAAAGTCCGATTTAAGCCCTATTTCTTCAAGAGTCTGCCTTGGAAAAATGTTTCAAATGGCTACGGCATTTTTTTCACACTTTTTCCAAGGAGGGGGGATTTGTTAAACTTTCAGTGCGAAATAGAAATACATTTTTATTATTACAGGTCAAGAATTGTGAACTTTGAGGCCTCCATTGACCTTGCTACATATTGAGTCAAAACTCTTTCAGTTTGAAACACACATTGCGTCCATTGTTGAGATGGTTTTGTTTGCATGTACTTTGAGATAAAAAGCTGTGTT
Organism: Pelophylax lessonae; assembly: GCF_965119305.1. Lineage (NCBI taxonomy): Eukaryota > Metazoa > Chordata > Amphibia > Anura > Ranidae > Pelophylax > Pelophylax lessonae. The sequence goes on from NC_138770.1 coordinate 44,523,888, forward strand.
ATCTGCCCCCCGAAAGGAAAATGTGTTTGACAAACTTTTAAATACAATACTCAGAAAGACAGATAAATAAATCGCTTATCACAGGTGGATCGGCCTTTGGGGGAAAAGGTTTACATAAGACATCCTTCCCCTGGTCTTGAAACACGAAAAACCAGAGAGGTCGTAAAACTTTATGTTCAGGCCATGACTCACACAATGGGCGAAACTCAATTTCAGGATAACACCTGTGTTCACCCATCCACAAGCAGGATAAGCTATTGTCTATATCATGAGGAGACAAACAAACGGAAACGGACAAAGACTAGAATCTGTCATTTATTTACCTAAACACAAACAGGGGGATAAAGTTGTTGAAATCTACACGGAGTCACATAAACATTGTCACTTAGATTGATGAGAACTGCAAATCTCAAAATGAATTTCAGAAAATCATAAATTGATATCTTTGCCCCATCATATACAAAAGGTGTTATGGAACTATGATGTTATGACAACCTCCTACTGAGAAGTACATTATATTCTATCATATAGTAGTGTCAAAGGGTCAGACATTTCGCCCATATTTTATAATCCAGTCCCCATATCATGAATGTACTGTTGTTAACATAATAATGCCTAAATGGATAATATATTATGATCAGAAGTAACCATGTATAGGACAAGTTACATATACAAGCTGTTGTGTATCAATATATATATAACCGTATATTTTTCGATATAATTCTTACTGCTACTAATTGAAGTCTTGGGTTAAAGAGTAAAATCCAATATATATATATATTACATAAGAGATATTAAATATGAGAATGGTGGTATCCAGATTAATCTTTATTCAGATACCTGGTGGATTAAATGGACGTCATAGATGAGAGCATGATTACATTTATGTTTTTTATAATAGTCTTAAATGGAGAAATCTTTAATTAATTTTAATATACTGGTTAACCAAGAGGTGTCACCCTATGACATCACCAGTTAATGAATAAGATGTTCCAACCAATAGGAATAATGTTCCTCCCACTGGGTTTGGCTTATGATAATTTTTACTGCCCTTTTGTTCAACACAAAATAAAAAGGAATCAGAGATGTAATAGACAACACAACAGACACAACACAACACAACACACATCATATCTTGCCCAATATACATCACACTTACAACATACACACTACTAACAGCCATGCACAGACTCATCTACACAGACGACTCCATTTCAATCTGCCATGTATCTGAACCTTTGAGGGACGCCAAACAAAGCTCCTCCCTAATTGGCCACCATCTTGGAAATGCAGCCATCTTAAAGGAACCTGGTAACTACTACTCTAAGCTAAGCGGCCATTTTAAATATGGTAATTATGCCTTGCTGTTATTTGATTATTATTCAATATTGTTTATGTACTTCCTTAAATGTTTTACATTTCGTATTTAAAGGGTAACGAAAGTACAATCCCAGCCGTATAAACCATATGTAGATTTTTCTCTAAAGAGATGATTTTTGTTTTTATAACATTTTTAATATCAGATTAAGCGCATTATTTGCGATTTCACGTCTTCCGTTTTGCATGGCTTATTCTCACTTCATCTGCAGTGGAATGACTTTCGGCCATGTGATTCGCAGACTATTGTGGTCTGATTATATAGAATATTAATTTATGGTTCATACTACACCTGGGAAATACATAATCTTGCTTTATTTTACTTTCATCGTTTAGCTAAATATCACATTGCATTTATCGTTTTAAGTTGGTATTTTATGTAAGGTTATCTCTTTGTGTCACTCAAGTATGATCATTTATGGTGAAAATATGTCTTGCGAATAAATATTCTTATATATATATTCCCTACTGTAGACTGTTTCACTAAGATTGGTATATGCTTTTAAAAAGAAATTAACTGATAAAAAAAGAACTCGGGAAAATTATTGTGGTATATTATTGGAGGTCTGAACAAAATTGATTGGGTTTTTCTTAGTTATTAAATTATTTGCCGTAATCGGCTGGAGGCACTGCGTCATAATTTTATTGATAGTTCAGACACCGCCTTTTAGTAATAAATTAAAAATAGTCAAATTTTATACCAAAACGCACAACAGATTCCACTGAGGGACACAATCGTATACTGTTGGGTTATACTGCTGCCCAAAAAAAAAAAATCAGTAGGACAGCTGAGGATATCCCCTCCTCTGGCCAACATGCCTTAATTTTGAAGCAAGCAATACAGAGAGTGTTTTTATAGACAGAAGATAGGGACTGGTGCCCAATATATACTGCCAGGACATCCACCAAAAGGCAGTCAAACTAAAGGGGGTGGGCACAAAAAAAAAAAAAAAACCCCGAACTGGGGACTGCCTTACACCCAGGAGCCAGCTGAAGGACCAATACCAGGAATGGCTGAAGCCCCATCCAATACGAGAAGCCCCCCCCCCCCCCCAACATGACCAGGGGGAGGACACAGAATCAACCTGCTGCCTCAGACTAATGGGCCATACATACTATACAATTGTCTTTAGATTTTTTCCTTTAGATTTAACAAAGCCATATAATATGGGGTCAAATCTAAACACTTTCAATTTGTATGCACTATGCAAGCAGGCAGGCCCCTGCACTACATAGTTGAAGGTAAATCTAAAGGAAATCTAAACAACAAAAGTTGTATAGTGTGTATTCCATCTTAAGACTAAATGGTCACCAACTAGGAAGAAATGACTCAACACAGAAGGTGGCACCAAACCAATGCAACAGGAACCATCTGTTCTGGGATACCAGAATTCAATCCCAGAAATAATAGTAAAAAAGTGAATATCTGCTCTTACATCCAAAAAGAAGCAACTATAATGTAAGGCAACCACAAAGTAACAATAAAAAAAAAAAAAAAATTGCGCCAAAAAAATCCTTGTGACAACATAAAATCATAGGAAAGTCTAATAAATGTGATATATGAACGTAAATAAACATGAAAAAAATTAGAAGTGAAAAGTTCATTTACATCTATAAAAAACACAATCAGAGTGAATATAGGACTCCAATCTTCCTGTGCCCTGGGATGACGTCATCTGTGACGAAACGCATCGCGTTGCGACGTGCTGACATCACTGTAGTCTCCCGGAAGGACGGGCGAGATTTTAGGATAGCCGGCCGGCTCTTTTTGTGCATTACTATTCATTTAATAAACATTTGTAGCGGTTCTACACTATGGCGATTTCACTGTCTTTCCTATGGGGAGCGACATTCTTTTAACACTGTGGAGGTGGATGTGAGGATACGGACATTCAGGATTACCTCGTGATTCCTCTGTATCCAAGAGGCCCTGGCAGGGTTAAATCACAAGTGATGTGGACCTTACAGGTCCTTATTCTCTGGTAAGAGGCCAATCATATTTGGTGGAGGATTTTTCACGAGTGTTGAAAGTCACCTAAATATTGCAAGGATATGAAGATTGGAGTCATATATTCACTTCACTGATAAGAGTTTTTATAGATGTGAATGGACTTTTTACGTCTAATTTTTTCACGTTTATTTACAGTCATACATCACATTTATTAGACTTTCCTACAATTTTATGTTGTCACAAGGATTTTTTTGGCATTCAGTGCAGCTTTGGTTTTTTATAATCCCAGATATAGTAATTCTACAACAAGAGGAGCCCGCCTGAGATATGGAAAAAGGTTTGTAGCATCCACCAGATAAGACCAAGATCCTGCCACAAACGACCTGGTCCTTAAAGACAGACACTCAACACCCAAGGCTTCTGCAAATGAGAAGAGAAAAGTATCTCCTGGTCTAATGACGAGGGGCCAGTGGGCAACCATGCTACTGACCCGTCCAGCGAGAAATGAATATGAAGTTTGTTGTCTACAGGTGAAAAACAGATACCAACCCTGATGTAGCCAAATCTTACAGGTGTTAAGTCCTTCGAGGAAGTGTTGCCGTTCTCTTCTTCCCAGCTGTGGGCGGACGATGCCAGGAGCAGGGCTGGATGGTGCACCTGCATCCTTTGCCTACACCTAAATGCTGGAACGTCATGTCCAGGGGCCAAACTTTTAGTATGCACAGGGTCTTACATCTGTATTCCTGTCAGAACAACCCTCACCCCGTACATGGTCCACATAAGGGCCCCCTCTGCACACTTGTGCCTCCTTTAGATTCTCCCATAGATTTGTGTCCCCATCACCTATCAAAGCCCCCCCCCCCGCAAATTGGTGTCCCCATCAGAACTCCCTCCCCGCATTTGTGTTCCAGGAATTCAGGCCGATGGGGTTACAGATCATGTACAGACCAGCTCAAATCAGCAGTGAAGCGAGAAATCCTAAACCTGAATTTCAGAGATTCAGTTTGTAAAACGTGAAGATACACTTTGAGTCAAGTCCAGTGAAGTGCATGACCTGGCTCTGCCAGAGGACACACAAGACACTTGAGACACTCAGGGCTGCCCATTCAGAGAAGCCTTTCTTTCTGTTTTGTGAATGAGTTTCAGGAGCCCGAAGCTAATCCGTCTGATCTCAGCATTTTCAACAGTAGAGTCGCTGCAACTACTATGCCCACCCCTCCCCTTTCTCCTGCCTACTCACAGAAGCCCTTGTAATATGTTAAAACATTAACAAAACACAAAGGCTTCTGTGAATGGGCAGCTGAGGGGAACCCCTCCCCTCAGCTGCCCATTCACAGAAGCCTTTGTGTTTTGTTAATGTTTTAACATATTACAAGGGCTTCTGTGAGTGGGCAGGAGAAGGGGAGGGGCATAGCTGCTCTGTTTGCTTCTCTCCTTCAGGAGTGTCCCTCCGGCAGAGCTGGAAAAGACATCCACCCTCTTAAAACACTCTCTAAAACAAAAACCTGAGGCAGCCTGGGTAGAGGAGGGGTTATCCTGGTGGGCCTACATCTTTATTTTGCCTGCCAGTGTCCAAATCCTCCTGTAGGTGGGAGTATAACCAACATTATATAATTCTTCAGTTCCTCAATAGATGAGAAAGAAAAGTCTGGTGTATTACTCAATAGAGTGCTGGGAAGGGCAACTAAGAAGTGGTGAGGTTAGCTATGAGGAATGACTAAACCGATTCCCCCATTAAAGCAGAATTCCAAGAATTCAGCTCCTTTGCAAAAAGTAAAGACACACCATGAGTTAAGTCCAACGGGTGCATTTCACCTCCTGGACTTATCTATATTATTTATATCTGACAGGTTTATAATACTCCCGGAAGACAGCGATCGGTGTATTTCCGGAAGCCCAACGCGGATCTTTCTGATCTCAGCATCTTCAACATTAGATTTGCTGTAGCCGCTATGCCCATTTCTCCCATCTTCCTGCCCATTCACAGAAGCCTTGGTATTACGTGAACACAGTCACAAAATACAAAAGGCTTCTGTGAATGGGCAGCTGAGGGGAGGGACAGGCATAATTGCTCTGTATGCTTCTCTCCTCTCAGATCAAAGTGTCTCTCCTGCAGAGCAATAAACCTGGCAGGTGTAAAAAATAGAGAAAAGTCCAGGAGAGGTCGTGCACCTCTTTGGACTCAACTCATAGTTTGCCTTCACTTTTTAGAACGGGTCTGAATTCAGGTTTAAAGATAGGAGACTGGGGGGGGGGGGGGGGGGGATATGATCACCTTACATAGCTGGGTCTTTTTTTTTTTTTTTTTCATCCAGACTTAAGTCTATCTAGTTCAACCAATAAAAGGGGAAAAAAAATACAGACCTTGTGTCTGGATGTTCTTCTAAATATACAGAATGAAATGGGTTATCGTTCTTTATAATAAAAACACTGATCTGTTAATCCAGGAAAGTTCCGATTGCCTTAGGGGGGATCAGGAAGAAATTTTGATCCCGGTTAACACTAACTGGACCATGCATTACCTTGGGTTTTTCCTTCCTCTGGAGCAACTACAAATTTAGTGTTTTGAAGATACAAGTCGTTTTTATTTTGGTTGAACTTGATAGTCAGGTCTCTTTTTTAAACCCTGCAGATCCACTTCAGGCTACCCTCGTTAGGTGACTTTTTTAAAACCAAATTATTCCATGCCCACCTCCAGTGGTTTCTGGTCAGGCTTCACAGACAGGTAAGGCCACTCACCTCTCCAAAGGCAAAGACGTTCATGTTGTAGGATCGGAGGTCGCTTTCAGCCTCATCGCTCAGGCAGTCGTCCTCAACCTCCTCTCTATCCTCCTCCTCCCGCAGCAGATCTTCCGATACCACAAAGTCTGCATCGCCATCATCTGAATCCCGGGATTTCCTCTTCCTGCCCTTCTTCTTTCCTGACTGGGGTGGCTTCGGCGTCTTCTCTGGACTGGACTTCTGTTCTGGGGCGAGGTTATCTGGAACGGAGGGAGACGTTCGCCCTGGCACCGACAATTCTTCTGCAATCTCATGGAGGTAGCGAAGAGCGCTGCAGAGAGAAGAGAAAGAAGAGTCATCTTCCTGAAACCCCAATTTACCATGATGGCTCAGACTCTTCCACCAATATGAAAAACTAACCATAAACCTAGACGAAAGGGAAGCTCGCACACTCAACCACTTGCTGACCAGCCGCCGTAGTTATACCGCGGCAGGTTGGCTCCGTCCCGCAAAACGATGTACCTGTACGTCGCTTCGCGGGACAACTAGCGGGGGTGCGTGTGCTATTTCGCCACAGGGGAAGCTGATCAGCGGGTCCGGCGGCCGCAGGACAACCATGACTGCTCCCCTTGGAGACAGAACGGCGGTCTGCCATTGCAAACACGGAAGACCGCTGTTCTGTCAGTTATGAACACAGGGATCCTCTTATTTAGGAGACCAGGTCTCTGTGTTCATGCAGCAAGACCATCCCCCCCACACAGTTTGAACCTAGGGGGTGCTTTCTCATTTAAGCCTTTGATCGCCCCTGGTGTTAACCTCTTCCCTACCAGTGTCATTAGTACAGTAACAGTGCATATTTTTAGCACCGATTACTATAATAATGTCAGTGGTCCCCCCAAAAGTGTCAGTTCGGTGTCCGATCTGTCCGCCGCAATATCCCAAAAAAAAAAATTCAAAATCGCTGATCGCCGCCATTACTAGTAAAAAATAATAAATAAATAAAAATGACAAATTTTTCCCCTAGTTTGTAGACGCAATAACTTTTGTGCAAACCAATCAATCAATATACACTTATTGGGTTTTTTTTTACCAAAAATATGTAGCAGAATACAAATTGGCCTAAAATGATGAAAAAAAATTATTTTTTAATTTTTTTTTTTTTTATTGGGAATGTTATATAGCAGAAAGTAAAAAAAAATCGTTTTTTTTTTTTTCAGAATTGTCGCTCTTTTTTTGTTTATAGCGCAAAAAATAAAAAAATGGCAGAGGTGATCAAATACCACCAGAAGAAAGCTCTGTTTGTGGGAAACAAAGGATATCAATATTATTTGGGTACAGTGTCACGCGACCGTGCAATTGTCAGTTAAACTAACGCAGTGCCGTATGGCAAAAAAATGGCCTGGTCATTAAAGGGGGTAAATCCTTCTGGTCCACAAGTGCTTAAAGTGGTTCCAAGATCTAAGCATTTTTGTACCAAATGTAGAGATCGACCGATTATCGGCAACGCCGATATGCACTTTCCCCTATATATCGGAGTCGGCCTTTTGACTTACAGATATTGCCGATATTTTCGTGACGTCATTCCGTACGTTGCGCGCACACGTTCTGCCTTCTAACACCGCCTCCCATGCCTGCGCGGCCCATACGTGATGCCATTTCACCGCACGCACTGCACTTAAGACCGCCTCCTACAGCCTTGTGTTACAGCCAGCTGCAGTCCGGTCACGCTGCCAGCCATCCATCCATCCACCCACAGGCCCTGGCCTCAGCCACCCACCAAAACAGGGTGCCAGCTAAAGCGAGCAAGCAACCAGCCACCCAACTGCCACTGTGATTAGTGTTCTAGCAAGCCAGCAGCTACGCACCACAACAGGCCAGGGTGAGTGAGTGACACCAAGCCAGCCCCCCACCATAGTATTCCTGCAAGCCAGCCCCCCACCACAGTATTCCTGCAAGCCAGCCACCCACCACACAGTGTTCCTGCAAGCCAGCCACCCACCCACCACAGTGTTCCTGCAAGCCAGCCACCCACCCACCACAGTGTTCCTGCAAGCCAGCCACCCACCCACCACAGTGTTCCTGCAAGCCAGCCACCCACCACAGTGTTCCTGCAAGCCAGCCAGCCACCCATAACAGGGTGACACCAAACCAGCCACCCATAACAGTGTTCCTGCAAGCCAGCCACCCATAACAGGGTGACACCATGCCAGCCACCCACCACAGTTTCCCTGCAAGCCAGCCACCCATAACAGGGTGACACCAAACCAGCCACCCATAACAGTGTTCCTGCAAGCCAGCCACCCATAACAGGGTGACACCAAGCCAGCCACCCACCACAGTTTTCCTGCAAGCCATCCACCCATAACAGGGTGACACCAAGCAAGCCAACCAGGCACCACAGAGACTGTTCCTGAAAGCCAGCCACCCATAACAGGGTGACACCAATCCAGCCAGCCACCACAGTGTCCCTGCAAGCCAGCCACCCAGTACAGGGTGACACCAAGCCAGCCAGCGCCACCACAGTGTTCCTGCAAGCCAGCCACCCAGAACAGGGTGACGCCAGCCACCACAGTGTTCCAGCAAGCAAGCCACCCACAACAGGGTGACACCAAGCCAGCCAATATTGTGTCAGTTTTTTGGTACCTCAGGCCAATGAAAAGTGGGACTTTTAAGGCAGGTATGAAGATACGATAAAGTTCAAGCAAAATCGCTAATAATAATAAAATAATATTTAATCCTTAAAATCATAAGTACAGTGAAGTACAGTAGCGTGAAAAGGGTTATAGACCCTTGTGAAGGTGTGTAATAGTTGGAGGATAGTGACACGTGGTAAATGGTGACTTTTTAGGGGTGTATCTCTGTCATTCCCTGCTGGTAAGCTTGGGTTGCTTTGATCAGAGATGTCTCCTATATCCTACGCGTTTCGGCCCTTTTTAGGGGGGCCTTTTTCAAGGTTCCTAGTCACCATTTCTGTTGATAGAATACAGATACGGTGTTCAATATTTATAGATAGTTACCACTTTTATATATATATATAAGTTGTGGTCAGTTTTCAAAAATAGTACATACATATTGTTTTCTTTAAATCCTTTTATGTTGAGGTGACTCCCTCTTTAGCACAACGGGAGCCTATGCGGTTTCCTGAAAAATATGTATGGAGTTTAAATGCAGGGTTTTTATGGTTGGTTGTTAAATTATGTAAGTGTGTTTATTTAGAACTTACATATATGTAGCCCAGTTTCACTTAATGGCTAATTTGGTTCCGGTATAAATAAAACCGGTCCTTTTCAAGGAGGTCCTTGTGCCTATAAGTAGTGCAATGTGAAACAGGTATAAGTTGTTCAAAGACATTTAAATTTAAATTTAAAAACAATATGTATGTACTATTTTTGAAAACTGACCACAACTTATATATATAAAAGTGGTAACTATCTATAAATATTGAACACCGTATCTGTATTCTATCAACAGAAATGGTGACTAGCAACCTTGAAAAAGGCCCCCCTAAAAAGGGCCGAAACGCGTAGGATATAGGAGACATCTCTGATCAAAGCAACCCAAGCTTACCAGCAGGGAATGACAGAGATACACCCCTAAAAATTCACCATTTACCACGTGTCACTATCCTCCAACTATTACACACCTTCACAAGGGTCTATAACCCTTTTCACGCTACTGTACTTCACTGTACTTATGATTTTAAGGATTAAATATTATTTTATTATTATTAGCGATTTTGCTTGAACTTTATCGTATCTTCATACCTGCCTTAAAAGTCCCACTTTTCATTGGCCTGAGGTACCAAAAAACTGACACAATATTCAACCAGGGACGACGGCAAACCCGACTATACATAGGGCTATAGAGGCCAAAAAACCCTTTCTACCAAGCCAGCCAAAGCCATTTCTTTAATCTTTTTTGTGTCTTTCAAGGTGAAATGGAGATGGATGAGGAGAGAGCGTAAAAGTGTGGTCTGGGACTATTTCTCGTCTCAACCATCTCCAGGAAAAGCAGCAGTGTGCAACACATGTACAAACAACATAAGCATGGGATCGGTAACTGCAAAAAACAAAAATACCTCAAAACTTTGGGCCCAAGAGTTCGTCATATTGAATTGTATCATGCAGCACAGAAAAAACAAAATGAATATCAATGTGATTTTGATTCAATACCTCCTCCACTATCCCAGGCAACAATAACAGATATGTTTGTGAAAAAAAACAGATGTCACTGTCTAGCTTCCGATGGAAGATCCCAACTGCTGGACAGAGAAATCACAGAGATGATTGTCACTGATAACCAGCCATTTTCAATTGTGTCTGACTCAGGATTTAAGCGGTTGATGACCATACTTGAGCCAAGCTACACACTGAAGAGTGAGAAGTATTATCGAACCAAAATGCTGGCAAAGCTACACTAAAAGGTAGTTGACAAAGTAAAGGCTATGCTGCAACCAGAGAATGCTGGCAACTGGCTCTCATTTACGACGGACTGCTGGTCCCAACAGAATCCAAGTCACTACTCATTCTTACATGCCACTTCATTGACAGCGGATGAACAAAAAGGCAATTGGTGTTGAATACAAAAGTGATGCAAGGATCCCTCACACCTGAGTACAGTATAGAAATGTTTGTAGGCATGCTTGAAGAATGAGGAATCAACAAAAGACCGAGTGATGCTTGTGCAACTTCGAGACAGTGGAGCAAACCTGCCTAAAGGAATAAGGATTGCTGATACGTCAGACCTCTGTGTCATCATGGCACACAACACCCTCCAACTTTCAAATGATGGTCTGTCAAGCCAAAGAGCTTTGATTGATATAGGTTTTGAGAAGCATGAAGAGATTAAACATGTTGTGCTTGCAAGTCTTTTGAATCCTCGATACAAGAACCATGCTTTCTCTTCTCAAGATGTATTGGGTAAGGCGAAACAATGGCTGACAGAAGATATGGAGGTGCAGGAGGTTCCTGCCGAAAAGAAAAGTCCAGAACACTACTTTTATGAAGAGCAGCATGCTGAAAAAACAGACAAAATGTCCAAAAATACGTCAACGAACAGAAGAGAATTGATCAGGAAATTTTCTGTGTTTTATTGGGGCCTCGAGAGGAGGATTCGATTTCTTCTGAATCTGCAACGATGAGCCTCGATGATGAACTTCATCTCTATTTGAAAGAAGCCGTAATTGACAGAAGAAGTCATCCTCTTCAGTGGTGGAGAGAAAATGAGGCACGCTACAAAAGACTTGCTTCCCATGCTAGAAGATACCTCTCTCTCTCTCTGCTCCTCTGTCCTCCACTTCTGCTCCTATGTCCTCCACTCCTCCTGAGCATGTTTACGGCATTTAGTTGCAGCATTGTTTGAACAAAACAGAAGACCTTTAACAGGTGACCATGGACATGCTGAAATGTTCTGCTTTCTGCATTATAATATTGTTCTACTTAACTGGGAGTATTGAAAAGAGTAGTGTCCACTACACTCCACTCTAATCCACTGTCTAGCTGTTGCCTACCTTTTTTTTCTAGCAGTTTTGCACTGACTGCTGTAGTTGCAGTGAGTGCCCTACTGCTAAGAGTCCAATCCAATCCAATGTCTAGCTGTTGCCTACCTTTTTTTTCTAGCAGTTTTGCACTGACTGCTGTAGTTGCAGTGAGTGCCCTACTGCTAAGAGTCCAATCCAATCCAATGTCTAGCTGTTGCCTAGCTTTTTTCAACCAATTTTGTACTGACTGCTGTAGTTGCAGTGAGTGCCCTACTGCAGAGGTAGTCGACTGACTCCAATCCAATCCACTGTCTAGCTGATGCCTAGCTTTTTTTCTAGCAGTTTTGCATTGACTGCTGTAGTTGCAGTGAGTGTCCTACTGCTAAGAGTCCAATCCAATCCAATGTGTAGCTGTTGCCTAGGTTTTTCTAGCAGTTTTGCACTGACTGCTGTAGTTGTAGTGAGTGCCCTACTGCAGAGGTAGTCCGCTGAGTGACTCCAATCCACTGTCTAGCTGTTGCCTAGCTTTTTTCTAGCAGTTTTGCACTGACTGCACTGCATTAGTTGCAGTCAATGCCTTACTGCAGAGGTAGTCCTCTTCCACTGACTCCAGTCCATCCAATCCACTGTGTATGTGTATTTTGTGTAGCTGTTGTTGTTGCCTAGCTTTTTTTTTTTTTTAGCTGTTTTGCACTGACTGCACTGCAGTAACATATTGCAGTGTGCGAGTCCACTACTGCAGCACTTATGATAAAAGTGCTGCAATAGTGGACTCGCACACTGCTATACGTTACTGCAGTGCAGTCAGTTAATGCATTAATGCACAATCAGGATGTGAAATGCAAAGCAAATGTCCCTGGAATTGAAGTTTTCATATCAGTTTTTATGCAGTTAAGGTGTGAAGAACGGGCACTTAATGTTAAAAATGATAATAAAGATTAACATGTTTATTAAGAGATTTCTGTTGATTTTTGTGTTTTTTTTGGGCAATTTTTTACATGTGTGAAAATATCGGCCAATATTGGCTGATACCGATATGCGATTAGCAAAATATCGGTATCTGTAACGAAAAAACTATATCGGTTGATCACTACCTAAATACATTCTGTACATTAAAGTAAAAAACATCCCACGTTTTGGGTCATATCAAGAGGCAGCCATCAATAAGACAGAAGTTGGCCATGCCATAATGTAGGGTTAAAAATCATCATGAGGCAACCATCGATAAAAGACGGATGTTGGCCATGCCATAGTTTAGGGTTTATATAATCATGAGGCAACCATCAAAAAAGGATGGATGTTGGCCATGCCATAGTGTAGGGTTTAGATCATGAGGCAACCATCAATAAAAAACAGATGTTTGCCATGCCATAGTGTAGGGCTTATATCACGAGGCAACCATCAATAAAGGACGGATGTTGGCCTTGGCCATGCCATAGTTTAGGGTTTATATAATCATGAGGCAACCATCAAAAAAGGATGGATGTTGGCCATGCCATAGTGTATCATGAGGCAACCATCAATAAAAAACAGATGTTTGCCATGCCATAGTGTAGGGCTTATATCACGAGGCAACCATCAATAAAGGACGGATGTTGGCCTTGGCCATGCCATAGTGTAGGGTTTATATCATCATGGAGGCAACTATCAATAAAGGATGGATGTTGGCCATGTCATAGTGTAGGGTTTAGATCATGAGGCAACCATTAATAAAAAACAGATGTTTGCCATGCCATAGTGTAGGGCTTATATCACAAGGCAACCATCAATAAAGGACGGATGTTGGCCATGCCATAGTGTAGGGTTTAGATCATCAAAAGGCAACTATCAATAAAGGACGGATGTTGGCCATGCCATAGTGTAGGGTTTATATCATCAAAAGGCAACCATCAATAAAGGACAGATGTTGGCCATGCCATAGTGTAGGCGCAGGGATCCTCAAACTTCGGCCCTCCAGCTATTGTGGAACTAAACGTCCCATGAGGCATTGTAAAACTCGGACATTCACAGACATGACTAGCCATGATGGGAATTGTAGTTCCTGAACAACTGGAGGGCCATAGTTTGAAGACCCATGGTAGGGTTAAGATCATCATGAGGCAACTATCAAAGAACGGATGTTGGCCATGCCGTAGTGTAGGGTTCACATGAAGAGGAATTATGAGAAAGAAGATAGCCGCACACCACAGTTAAAGAACCTTGACAAGCATTCATCTATTTGTCACCATGTCAGACAGATGTAGCAGGACAAGGCTGACGCATTTCACACAAACATATTATGCTTGTTCACAACACCAATGTGGCCCAAACACATGCTTTCTTTTTAGACTTGCACTTTGTAAAGCCTGTGAACCCTACACTACGGCATGGCCAACATCCGTGCTTTGATAGTTGCCTCATGATGATATAAACCCTACACACTATGGCATGGCCAACATCCGTCCTTTATATCATCAAAAGGCAACCATCAATAAAGGACAGATGTTGGCCATGCCATAGTGTAGGGTTTATTCATCAAAGGCAACCATCAATAAACCCTACACTATGGCATGGCCAACATCCGTCCTTTATTGATGGTTGCCTTTTGATGATCTAAACCCTACACTAGGGCATGGCCAACAACCGTCCTTTATTGATAGTTGCCTCATGATGAAAGCTGCAACTCAAATCACATGAACTAATTTGGCCGGCTAATGCATGACAGTTGAACACACCTAATAAAAACATTGCAAAAATCCAAACACTGTGTAACCAAGGAGGCAAGAATCATAACCGTGTCAGTGTTTGCTTTTTCCTTTTTTCCACTGACACTGTTATGCTTCTTACCTCTTGGTTACACAGCGTTTGGATTTTTGCAATGTTTTTATTAAGGTGTGTTCAACTGTCATGCATTAGCTGGCCAATTAGTTCATGTGATTTGAGTTGCGGCTTTCTTTTTAGACTTGCACTTTGTAAAGTCTGTGTTTGGGCCACATTGATGTGGTTAACAAGCACGATATGTTCGTGTGAAATGTATCGAGCTTGTCCTGCTACATCTGTCTGACATGGTGACAAATAAAGAACCTTGACAAGCATTCATCGAACTGTGGTGTGCGGCAATCTTCTTTCTCGTTATACCCGGTATCAACAATGGTGAGCCGGGGCGAGCACCCACCATAATGTGCTGAGTCTTTATTGGCGGTGTGTGCAATTCTGTTTGGACTTTGATTACCCACATGAAGATGAGACAGCCATCAATAGGATGGACTTTGGTTGTGTCATAGTGTAAGGTTCATGTACAGATGAGGTAACCATCAAAAAGATAGAAGTCGGCTTGTGCCATAGTGTAAGCTTCACATCCAAAATGAGGCAGCAATCAATAAGACAGATGTTGGCCATGCCATATTGTAGGGTTCAAATCCAGAGGAGGCTGCCATCAATAAGACGGATGTTGGCCATGCTGTAGTATAAGGTTCACATCCAGATGAGGCTGTCATCAACAAGATGGAAGTTGGCCATGCTGTAGTATAGGGTTCACATCCAGATGGTGCTGCCATCAACAAGATGAATGCTGGCCAGGACATAGCGTAGGGTTCAAATCCAGATGAGGCTGCCATCGACAAGGTGGATGTTGGCCAGGCCAGTGTAGGGTTCACATCAAGATGAGGCAGCCATCAATAGGACAGATGTTGGTCATGCTGTAGCATAGGTTTCACGTGAAGACAAGGCTGCCATCAATAAGGCAGATGTTGGCCATGCCATATTGTAGGGTTCACATCAAGATGAGGTAGTCATCAATAAGATGGATATTGGCCATGCTGTAGAATAGGGTTCACATAAAGATGAGGCTGCCATCCATAAGATGGATGTTGGTAATGCCTTAGTGTGTGATTCCCATCAAGATGAGGCAGCTACCAATGAGATAGATCTTGGCCATGCCGTAGCATAGGGTTCACATGAAGATGAGACAGCCATCAAAAAGAAGGACTTTGGTTGTGCCATAGTGTAAGGTTCACGTACAGATGAGGCAACCATCAAAAAAAGATAGAAGTTGGCTGGTGCTGTAGTGCAAGCTTTACATCCTGACCAGGCAGCCATTAAAAGAGAACTATACTCATCTCCACTCCAGCACTGTGGTGTCCCGGAGCTCCCTCACCAGCCACTGGAATCTTCAACTGGTTTTCTTTGAGGTTACAGTCTTCAGCCGCTTCGATTGGCCAGGTCAAAACGATGCGACTCCCAGACATGCACAAAAGTTAATCTCAGCAGATGCGGAGTTCATCGTACAGTGTGGACAAGTAAGAAACTATAATGCAGTAGATACATAATTGGTCAGCCAGCCTCCCAGAGGCCCTGTACCAGCCAGCCACCAAAAGCCCCTGTGCCAGCCAGCCAGCCATCCACCACTGGGTGCCAGCCATCCAGCCACCACTGGGTGCCAGGCAGCCATCCACCACTGGGTGCCAGCCAGCAAGCCATCCATCCACCATTGGGTACTAGCCAGCCATCCATCCACCATTGGGTACTAGCCAGCCAGTCATCCACCACTGGGTGTCAGCCAGCAAGCCATCCATCCACCATTGGGTACTAGCCAGCCAGCCATCCATCCACCATTGGGTACTAGCCAGCCAGCCACCCACCACAGGGTGCCAGCCAGCCACCCACCACAGGGTGCCAGCCAGCCACCCACCACAGGGTGCCAGCCAGCCACCCACCACAGGGTGCCAGCCAGCCAGCCATTAAGCATTAAACAAAAATTAACATGTTCACTACCAGATTTGTGTCAAAAATGGTCTTTATTTTTCAAAACTTTAAATGTACAAAATATCGGCCGATACCGATACGTTGTGACCAAAATATCAGTATCGGCCCTCAAAAAAGCCAGATCGGTGTATCCCTAGTTCACATCCATATCAGGCTGCATAAAAGAAGAAGTTAGTCTCACCACAGTGTAGGGTTCCCATCCAGATGGAGCAAACCATCAATCCAATGGACTTTGATCCTGCTGCAGTGTAGAGGGTTCACATTCAGACGAGGCAGCCAACAATAAGACGGACATTGGCCATGCCCTAGTGTAGGTTCAGATAAGGGAGACCTCAATAAGACAGACATTGGCCATTCCCGAGTGTAGGTTCAGATGAGGCAGACATCAATATGGAGGACATTGGCCATGTCCAAGTGTAGGTTCATATGAGGCAGACATCAATATGGAGGACATTGGCCATGCCCTAGTGTAGGTTCATATGAGGCAGACATCAATATGGAGGACATTGGCCATGCCCTAGTGTAGGGTCAGATGAGGCAGACGTCAATATAGTGGACTTTGGCCATGCCCTATTGTAGGTTCAGATAAGGCAGACTTTGGCTCTGCCGCAGTGCAGTGTTTACATCCAGGTAAGACAGCCATCAATAAGACGTACATTGGCCATGCCCTAGTACCCAGATAAGCCCTAGTACCCAGATAAGCAAGCCATCAACTAAACGTATGTTTACCATGCCACCATACCAGGGGCTAGGTTTAAACTCAAGATAGGACAGCCATGCCCTGTAGGGTAGGGTTCACATCAATGAGACAGCTATTGGCTGTGCAGTAGTATAGGTGGTATCCCGATAAGCCAGCCATTAATAAAATACAGGCTGGCTGTGCCCTAGTGTAGGGCTCGTGGAAAAGAGGTGCAGCCACCACACCTAAGGACAAGTTACAATATACAGTGCCTTGCGAAAGTATTCGGCCCCCTTGAACTTTGACACATTTCAGGCTTCAAACATAAAGATACAAAACTGTAATTTTTTGTGAAGAATCAACAACAAGTGGGACACAATCATGAAGTAGAACGAAATTTGTTGGATATTTCAAACTTTAACAAATAAAAACTGAAAAATTGGGCGTGCAAAATTATTCAGGCCCTTTACTTTCAGTGCAGCAAACTCTCTCCAGAAGTTCAGTGAGGATCTCTGAATGATCCAATGTTGACCTAAATGACTAATGATGATAAATAGAATCCACCTGTGTGTAATCAAGTCTCCGTATAAATGCACCTGCACTGTGATAGTCTCAGAGGTCCGTTTAAAGCGCAGAGAGCATCATGAAGAACAAGGAACACACCAGGCAGGTCCGAGATACTGTTGTGGAGAAGTTTAAAGCCGGATTTGGATACAAAAAGATTTCTCAAGCTTTAAACATCCCAAGGAGCGCTGTGCAAGCGATAATATTGAAATGGAAGGAGTATCAGACCACTGCAAATCTACAAAGACCTGGCCGTCCCTCTAAACTTTCAGCTCATACAAGGAGAAGACTGATCAGAGATGCAGCCAAGAGGCCCATGATCACTCTGGATGAACTGCAGAGATCTACAGCTGAGGTGGGAGACTCTGTCCATAGGACAACAATCAGTCGTATACTGCACAAATCTGGCCTTTATGGAAGAGTGGCAAGAAGAAAGCCATTTCTTAAAGATATCCATAAAAAGTGTTGTTTAAAGTTTGCCACAAGCCACCTGGGAGACACACCAAACATGTGGAAGAAGGTGCTCTGGTCAGATGAAACCAAAATCAAACTTTTTAGCAACAATGCAAAACGTTGTTTGGCGTAAAAGCAACACAGCTCATCACCCTGAACACACCATCCCCACTGTCAAACATGGTGGTGGCAGCATCATGGTTTGGGCCTGCTTTTCTTCAGCAGGGACAGGGAAGATGGTTAAAATTGATGGGAAGATGGATGGAGCCAAATACAGGACCATTCTGGAAGAAAACCTGATGGATTCTGCAAAAGACCTGAGACTGGGACGGAGATTTGTCTTCCAACAAGACAATGATCCAAAACATAAAGCAAAATCTACATTAGGATGTTTCACAAATAAACATATCCAGGTGTTAGAATGGTCAAGTCAAAGTCCAGACCTGAATCCAATCGAGAATCTGTGGAAAGAATTGAAAACTGCTGTTCACAAACGCTCTCCTTCCAACCTCACTGAGCTTGAGCTGTTTTGCAAGGAGGAATGGGCAAAAATTTCAGTCTCTCGATGTGCAAAACTGATAGAAACATACCCCAAGCGACTTACAGCTGTAATCGCAGCAAAAGGTGGCGCTACAAAGTATTAACTCAAGGGGGCTGAATAATTTTGCACGCCCAATTTTTCAGTTTTTTATTTGTTAAAAAAGTTTGAAATATCCAAAAAATATTTTGTTCCACTTCATGATTGTGTCCCACTTGTTGTTGATTCTTCACAAAAAATTACAGTTTTATATCTTTATGTTTGAAGCCTGAAATGTGGCAAAAGGTCGAAAAGTTCAAGGGGGCCGAATACTTTCGCAAGGCACTGTAGGACATGTTTCTGATAGGATTTCGACACAATGAGATCTTGTAGGCTGCATGACCTGCTGCAAAATGAAAATAAAGCTAACTCACAGCTCCTGAGTGTGCATACAGTGAGGGAAAAAAAGTATTTGATCCCCTGCCAATTTTGTACATTAGCCCACTGACAAAGAAATGATCAGTCTATAATTTTAATGGTAGATTTTACCAGTCAGAGACAGAATAACAAAAATATCCAGTGAAATAAGTATTTGATCCCCCATCAATCAGCAAGATTTCTGGCTCCCAAGTGTCTTCTTTACAGGCAACAAGCTGAGATTAGGAGCACTCCCTAAGCCCCTGTTTACATCAGGGGGATTTGACATTTCAAATCGCATGGCAAATCAGCGCTTTTTGCCGGCAACGACACCATCCAAATCAGTGCGATGCCGCACCGTTTCCCAAAAGTAGTTCCTGCACTAATTTTGGTGAATTTGAGGGCGATTTCAATAGACATCTGTCCATGAACCTGCACAGAAGTCTCTTAAACCCCCCCCCCCCCCCGAATTGAAACCGCATTTAGTGTGAACCTAGGCTTAAAAGGGAGTGCTCCTAATCTCAGCTTGTTACCTGTATAAAAGACACCTGTCCACAGAAGCAATAATCAATCAGATTCCAATCTCTCCACCATGGGCAAGACCAAAAAGCTGTCCAAGGAAGTCAGGGACAAGATTGTAGACCTACAGAACGCTGGATGGGCTACAAGACCTTCGCCAAGCAGTTTGGTGAGAGGGTGACGACAGTTGGTGCGATTATTCACAAATGGAAGAAACACAAAATAACTGTCAATCTCCCTCGGTCTGGGGCTCCATGCAAGATCTGACCTTGTGGAGTTTCAATGATCATGAGAACGGTGAGGAATTAGCCCAGAACTACACAGGAGAATCTTTTCAATTATCTCAATTGAGATTATTGTCTGAAGCTTGCTAATGAACATCTGAATGATTCAGAGGAGAACTGGGTGAAAGTATTGTGGTCAGATGAAACCAAAATCGAGCTCTTTGGCATCAACTCAACTGGCCATATTTGGAGGAGGAGGAATGCTGCCTGTGACCCAAAGAACACCATCCCCACCGTCAAACATGGAGGTGGAAACATTTATGCGTTGGAGATGTTTTCCTGCTAAGGGTACAGGACAACTTCACCACATCAAAGGGGCGATGGATTTAGCCATGTACAGTCCAACCTTGGGTAAGAACCTCCTTCCCTCAGCCAGGACATTAAAAATGGGTTTTGGATGGGTCTTCCAGCATGACAATGACCCAAAACACACAGCCAAGGCAACAAAGGAGTGTCTCAAAAAGAAGCACATTAAGGTCCTGGAGTGGCCTAGCCAGTCTCCAGACCTCAATCCCATTGAAAATATGTGGAGGGAGCTGAAGGTTCGAGTTACCAAATGTTAGCCTCGAAACCTTAATGACTTGGAGAGGATCTGCATAGACCTGCAAACCTGGTGGCCAAATTCAAGACACGTGTGACCTCTGTGATTGCCAACAAGGGTTTCTCCACCAAGCACTAAGTCATGTTTTGTGAAGGGTTCAAATAATTATTTCACTCATTAAAATGCAAATCAAGTTAAAACTTTTTTTGAAATGCGTTTTTCTGGAAATTTTTGTTATTCTGTCTCTCACTGGTAAAATAAACCGACCAATAAAATTACAGACTGATCATTTCTTTGTCAGTGGGCAAACATACAAAAAACAGCAGGGGATCACATACTTTTTCCCCTCACTGTGACAGAGCCTTATACATGTCTAGGTGATTTAAACCTTTGAGGTTTATCATTTCATGCTGGTATGCGCTCTCGGGACACAGATTTCCAGGCTGAGGTCAGGTAGATGACAAGGCAGAAAAATGTCCAGCCTCAGGGGCTAATTCAGCTTTTGACCCCCAGCTCCAGAGTCAGCCTAACAGAAAAGCTAGACCCAGGGACAAATAGAAATCCTTCACGAGTAAATCATGCACAATCACAACAACTGAACACTGAACTGTTCAATTACTGCAGCAGTCTAGCTGTGACTGACATAAAGACGCCCCCCCCCCCCCCCCCCCACATAAAGCCTGCTGTTCCACCCTTGTATTCGTCCCGTCAGCTGCTGCTGCTTAAAGCGGAGTTCCACCCAAAAGTGGAACTTCCGCTTTAGGTATTCTAACCCCCTGACATGCCACATTTGGCGGGGGAGCGGGTACCTAGTTTTGACATGTACCCGCTCCCACTTCCGCTCGGAGCGCCGCGGCGCCCTGAACGGAAGTTCTCCTCTCCCCCTCCCTCCCTGCAATCTTCTGGGACATGTCAGAGGTCCCAGAAGATTGCCGGCCAATCAAGATGCGCATCGCGACTCGCGCATGCGCAAGTGGGTACCCGGCTGTGAAGCCGCAAACTGTCACAGCCGGGTGCCCACAGCAGTGATGCCGGCGCCGAGGGAGAGGATCGAGGCTTCGGGCGGCCGCATCGCTGGACCGTTGGACAGGTGAGTGAAAAGGCTGGAACTCCGCTTTAACCACTTTAGGACTGAGCCCATTTCTGAGACATGTTTACAAGTTAAAAAATCTGTATTTTTAGCTAGAAAATTACTTAGAACCCCCAAACATTATAGTTTTAGTAAAGACTCTGGAGAATAAAATGGCGGTCGTTGCAATATTTTTTGTCACACAGTATTTGCACAGCAGTCTTTCAAATGCAATTTTTTTGGAAAAAATAAAAATTTCACTGCATTTAAAAAAAACTAAACAGTAAAGTTAGTCCAATTATAATTGTACATTGTGAAAGATGTCACATTGAGTAAATAGATACCCAACATGTTACGGTTTAAAATTGCGCACACTCGTGGAATGGCGACAAACTACGCTACTTGGAAATCTCAATAGGCAGGGTTTTAAAAAGTTTTAAGTTACCAGTTTAGCGTTACAGAGGGGCTCTTTTTCTAGAATTATTGCTCTCGCTCTGGCGATCGCGGCGATACCTCACGTGTGATTTGAAAACTGGTTTCATTTGTGTGTGTGACTTACGTATGCGGTTTCTTATGTGCGCAAGTTCACGGCGACGGGGGGTGCTTTAAAAATGTATTTTATATAATTTTTTATTTTTAGCACGGTTTTAATATAAAAATAAAAAATCTGATCACTTTTATTGCTGTCAAAAGCAATGTAAACATCCCTTGTGACAGTAATAGGCAGTGACAGGTACTCTTTATGGAGGGATCGGGGGTCTAAAAGACCCCAAACCCCTCCACTGCACTTCAAAGTATTCAAAATGCTGAAATCGTCATTTTTGAATACTGAGTTTTTTAAATTCGGCGCCTTTAGCAGCCGAGTAAACTGGAAGCGAAGTCAAGACGCTGCTTCTGGGTTACTACATCAGAAACCCGATCAGAGCCGAATCTGGCTTTGTTCGGGACTCCAACCAGCCAGCGGAAGGCAGAGGGAGAGGAGGGGACGGGGGACGTCCCATCCCGCTCGCTGGGAGAATAGCCGAGCGGTTCCCGAGCCGCATCAGCTGTTATCTTCTGAAAGCCAACCGCCGGCTCTAAAGAACGGCACCGGGGTGATGCCTGCAGCTGCGGATCATCCCGCTACAACCACTTCTCTGAGCCGACGTACAGGTACATTCACGGGAAGTGGTTAAAATTACCTTCAAGCAGTTTTGATACCATTTTGGGGGCAAAAAGGGGACCCACTTGTAATACTATACATATATTATTTGTAAGGCGGGGGGGGGGGGGTTTATTTTTCTGGCCACAAAATGAATTTATGATCTGCAGACCCTAAAGACTTACACTGCAGCTGCCCGCCTCCTGGGCCGTCCTCCAGGGGTCACCTCCACCTTCTCTGGCTCCGGCTCAGGCTCCACCTCTCTGCTCTCCTCTTCCAATTTCTTCGCCATAGCCATAGCCAGCAGCTCCGCCTTGGACTTCCGGCCCCGTTTTTTCGGCACTTTGGCGGGAGGCGTGAGAAAGGCATCAGCGGCAGGTCCGTTCCCCAAAGGCGGACAAACCGACTCAGGTGGAGGCGTCTGTCCCTGTGCTGAACCCCCATGTACTGTACCGGAAGGTGGAGCTGGGAAACCTTCACCGACAGAAGCTTTATCACCGCCATCAGGATGGGTGGGGGCTGCAGAGAGATAGAGAATAGGCAATAAGTCCACTGAGAACTGTATATTCTTATTCTGGGATTAGGTATTGATCAGTGAAATTCTACATAGGGAAACCCTCCCCTCCGTCCACCCCCCCCCCCCCCCCCAAAAAACACATTCAGTAATTTCTTCTGGATTACTTCTACACATGGCTTGAATGGTTACTGTCTAATGGTGTAGGTTACACCAGTGCATCCCCCAGTTTCCAGCATGCACTCTACTGGTCCTGTCCTTTTCACCCACCTTCCCTGAACTGTCACTCCCTAACCCCAAGAGAGATGGGCAGCTCTGTATTGGGTTCCCTGCCCATTGCCCACCAGAGGCAGCCAGAGATACGGATAGTCTAGACCAGGGGTCTCCAAACTTAACAAGCAAAGGGACAGTTTACCGTCCTTCAGACTTTAGGAGAACCAGACTGTGGCCAGTGGGGGTAGAAAATGACTCAGACTTGCTTGTTAGCAGGGGGAAAAATAACTACATAATGCCTATGGGAAGTAGGAGGAGCAACGGCGCCCCCATCTGTGGGGTCGGTGGGTGCGTCGGCGCCCCCATCTGTGGGGTCGGTGGGTGCGTCGGCGCCCCCATCTGTGGGGTCGGTGGGTGCGTCGGCGCGCCCATCTGTGGGGTCGGTGGGTGCGTCGGCGCGCCCATCTGTGGGGTCGGTGGGTGCGTCGGCGCCCCCATCTGTGGGGTCAGCGGGAAGAATAGTGCTCCATCTTTGGTGTCAGGGGAAATTTAAAAAAAATACTACCCCATTGTTGGTGTCAGTGGGAGGAATAGGCCGCAGTTTGGAAACCACTGGTCAAAACACAGGATTGGGACACCACTGGCCATGCTATCTGCGTTGGGTTCCCTTCCTATCCCCCATCCTAAGTAGCAGGAGGCATGGTTGTTGTAGACATAGGGCTAAAAAAAAAAATCACTGGCCATGCTGTTTGTGTTGTGTTCCCTCTCTATTCCCCACCAAAGGTAGTCAAAGACCCTGATAGTGTAGACATAAGACTGGGATACTGCCAGCCATGCTCTCTGTATTGTGTTCCCTCCTTATCCCCCATACTAGGTAGGTAGAGGTAATGATAGTCTAGACCAGGCATGTCCAACCTGCGGCCCTGGGGCCGCATGCGGCCCAGAACCACAGGCAATGCGGCCCACTGCCCCCTCACAATTTTTTTTTTTTTTTGCTGGGGAGGAAGGAAGTCGAGTCGGGGGCACAGCCACAGAGGGGATCATCCACTAGTTGTGTTATATTAGTGCTGGGGGGGGGGGGGGGGGCGCGGCAGCACGGGAAGGACACGGCAGCGTTTTATTACTTATATACCTTAACGGTATATATTTTATATGCGGCCCGAGAAAATTTCTCTACACTCAATGTGGCCCGGAGAAGCCAAAAGGTTGGACACCCATGGTCTAGACATAGAATTGGGACACTGCTGCCTGTGCTGTGTTGGGTTCTCTCCCTATGCCCCCCCCCCCCCCCAAACCAGTGATAGGCAGAGACACTTATGTTGTAGACATAGGTCTGGGACACTGCTGGCCGTGCCGTCTGTGCTGGGCCCCCTTCCTATCCCCCACCAGGGGTAGACGGAAACATTGATGATGTAGGCTTAGGGCTGGGAGACCACCAGCCATGCTCTCTTTATTTGGTTCTGGTAGGAGACATTTATGGTGTAGACACCACCAGGCATGTTCTTTACTTGGTTCAGGTAGGAGGAGGCATTTATGGTGTAGACACCACCAGCCATGCTCTTTTTATTTGGTTCCGATAGGAGACATTTATGGTGTAGACACCACCAGCCATGCTCTCTTTATTTGGTTCCGGTAGGAGACATTTATGGTGTAGATACCACCAGCCATGCTCTTTTTATTTGGTTTCCGGTAGGAGACATTTATGGTGTAGACACCACCAGGCATGCTCTCGTATCTGGTTACAGTAGAAGGAGACATTCATGGTGTAGACACCAACAGCCATGCTCTATTTGTTTTCAGTAGAAGGAGACATTTATGGTGTAGACACCACCAGGCATGTTCTTTATTTGGTTCAGGTAGGAGGAGAAATTCATGGTGTAGAAACCACCAGGCATGCTCTCGTATCTGGTTACAGTAGAAGGAGACATTTATGGTGTAGACACCACCAGCCATGCTCTCTTTATTTGGTTCTGATAGAAGGAGACATTTATGGTGTAGACACCACCAGCCATGCTCTCTTTATTTGATTTCGTTAGAAGGAGACATTTATGGTGTAGACACCACCAGCCATGCTCTCGTATCTGGTTACAGTAAAAGGAGACCTTTATGGTGTAGACGCCACCAGCCATGCTCTCTTTATTTGGTATAGGTAGAAGGAGACATTTATGGTGTAGACACCATCAGCCATGCTCTCTTTATTTTGTTCCGGTAGAAGGAGACATTTATGGTGTAGACACCACCAGGCATGCTCTCGTATCTGGTTACAGTAGAAGGAGACATTCATGGTGTAGACACCACCAGCCATGCTCTATTTGTTTTCAGTAGAAGGAGACATTTATGGTGTAGACACCACCAGCCATGCTCTCTTTATTTGATTTCGGTAGAAGGAGACATTTATGGTGTAGACACCACCAGCCATGCTCTCTTTATTTGGTTCTGATAGAAGGAGACATTTATGGTGTAGACACCACCAGCCATGCTCTCTTTATTTGATTTCGTTAGAAGGAGACATTTATGGTGTAGACACCACCAGCCATGCTCTCGTATCTGGTTACAGTAAAAGGAGACCTTTATGGTGTAGACGCCACCAGCCATGCTCTCTTTATTTGGTATAGGTAGAAGGAGACATTTATGGTGTAGACACCATCAGCCATGCTCTCTTTATTTTGTTCCGGTAGAAGGAGACATTTATGGTGTAGACACCACCAGGCATGCTCTCGTATCTGGTTACAGTAGAAGGAGACATTCATGGTGTAGACACCACCAGCCATGCTCTATTTGTTTTCAGTAGAAGGAGACATTTATGGTGTAGACACCACCAGCCATGCTCTCTTTATTTGATTTCGGTAGAAGGAGACATTTATGGTGTAGACACCACCAGCCATGCTCTCGTATCTGGTTACAGTAGAAGGAGACCTTTATGGTGTAGACGCCACCAGCCATGCTCTCTTTATTTGGTATAGGTAGAAGGAGACATTTATGGTGTAGACACCACCAGGCATGCTCTCGTATCTGGTTACAGTAGAAGGAGACATTCATGGTGTAGACACCACCAGCCATGCTCTATTTGTTTTCAGTAGAAGGAGACATTTATGGTGTAGACACCACCAGGCATGTTCTTTATTTGGTTCAGGTAGGAGGAGAAATTCATGGTGTAGAAACCACCAGGCATGCTCTCGTATCTGGTTACAGTAGAAGGAGACATTCATGGTGTAGACACCACCAGCCATGCTCTCTTTATTTGGTTCCAATAGAAGGAGACCTTTATGGTGTAGACACCACCAGCCATGCTCTCTTTATTTGATTTCGGTAGAAGGAGACATTTATGGTGTAGACACCACCAGCCATGCTCTCTTTATTTGATTTCGGTAGAATTAGACATTTATGGTGTAGACACCACCAGCCATGCTCTCGTATCTGGTTACAGTAGAAGGAGACCTTTATGGTGTAGACGCCACCAGCCATGCTCTCTTTATTTGGTATAGGTAGAAGGAGACCTTTATGGTGTAGACACCACCAGCCATGCTCTCTTTATTTGGTTCATCCCCCATCTCCTCCCTTAGATATTAGGAGATACTCAAGTGTAGACATTGGGCTGGGACAACGCCAGCCATGCTGCCTGTGTTGGGTTCCTTCCTCATCCCTGCAGCAGAGGTAGGATACATTGATGGTGTAGACCTACAACTGGGACACTTATCGATGTTGTCTGAACTGGGTTCCCTCCCCATTTCCCACCAGAGGTAAGAGGAAACATTGATGGTGTAGAGTCCAGGGGTCTTCAAACTATGGCCCTCCAGTTGTTCAGGAACTACAATTCCCATCATGCCAAACATGTCTGTGCATGTCAGGGTTTTACAATGTCTCATGGGATGTGTAGTTCCCCAACAGCTGGAGGGCCGTAGTTTGAGGATACCTGGTGTAGACAAAGGGATGGAACACGGCCACCCAATGCTGTGTTGGGTTATTGCCTACAATGCCATGGGTTCAAGAGTGGCAAGTGACATTTTAGCATGTATGCAAGTTAAGCTTTGCCGAAAGTAAAACATGATTTGGCAGCATTTCTACTTTATAATACAACGATTTTATTTGTAATAGTCAGCACTTCTCTTGTTCTGCAGGACAGGACAGGAGAATGTCAGGTATTATGACAAGGCCAAGGAAGTGCAGTACAGGGGAAACGTTGGGTATTAGAGATAAGATTACTAAATCCAATTTAAACCTTTCATCAAGGCTCAACTTTTACAATCCTTCAAAATATCAATAGATAGTTTTGAACCCACGGCCTTGGGTATACAAGGCAAGTGTGCCAACCATTACATGATTTGCAGAAAGAATCCAGATGCCCAATAACATTTCTTCTAATGGGTTATATGTAGGAACAAAAATATCATGCCTGCCTCGGTCACTGGACAATAGGAAAGCTTGCAACAGTGTGGGGAAGTGATCGAGCAGAAGGGAGGTCCTACTACAGGGACAGTGATAGAACAGAAGGGAGGGCCTTCTACTACAGGGACAGTGATAGAACAGAAGGGAGGCCCTTCTACTACAGGGACAGTGATAGAACAGAAGGGAGGGCCTTCTACTATAGGAACAGTGATCGAGCAGAAGGGAGGCCCTTCTACTACAGGGACAGTGATAGAACAGAAGGGAGGCCCTTCTACTACAGGGACAGTGATAGAACAGAAGGGAGGCCCTTCTACTACAGGGACAGTGAGAGAACAGAAGGGAGGCCTTCTACTACAGGGACAGTGATAGAACAGAAGGGAGGCCTTCTACTACAGGGACAGTGATAGAACAGAAGGGAGGTCCTTCTACTACGGGGACAGTGATAGAACAGAAGGGAGGTCTTCTACTACAGGGACAGTGAGAGAACAGAAGGGAGGTCTTCTACTACAGGGACAGTGATAGAACAGAAGGGAGGTCTTCTACTACAGGGACAGTGATAGAACAGAAGGGAGGTCTTCTACTACAGGGACAGTGATAGAACAGAAGGGAGGTCTTCTACTACAGGGACAGTGATAGAACAGAAGGGAGGTCTTCTACTACAGGGACAGTGATAGAACAGAAGGGAGGTCTTCTACTACAGGGACAGTGATAGAACAGAAGGGAGGTCTTCTACTACAGGGACAGTGATAGAACAGAAGGGAGGCCTTCTACTACAGGGACAGTGATGGAACAGAAGGGAGGCCCTTCTACTACAGGGACAGTGATGGAACAGAAGGGAGGCCCTTCTACTACAGGGACAGTGATGGAGTGATGGAACAGAAGGGAGGTCCTTCTACTACAGGGACAGTGATGGAGCAGAAGGGAGGTCTTCTACTACAGGGACAGAACAGGAGAGGTCTTCTACTACAGGAACAGTGATAGAACAGAAGAGGGGTCTTCTACTACAGGGACAGTGATAGAACAGAAGGGAGGTCTTCTACTACAGGGACAGTCATAGAACAGAAGGGAGGTCTTCTACTACAGGGACAGTGATAGAACAGAAGGGAGGCCTTCTACTACAGGGACAGTGATGGAACAGAAGGGAGGTCCTTCTACTACAGGGACAGTGATGGAGCAGAAGGGAGGTCTTCTACTACAGGGACAGAACAGGAGAGGTCTTCTACTACAGGAACAGTGATAGAACAGAAGGGAGGTCTTCTACTACAGGAACAGTGAGAGAACAGAAGGGAGGTCTTCTACTACAGGAACAGTGAGAGAACAGAAGGGAGGTCTTCTACTACAGGAACAGTGAGAGAACAGAAGGGAGGTCTTCTACTACAGGAACAGTGAGAGAACAGAAGCAGGGTCTCCTTCTACAGGGACAGTGATGGAGCAGAGGCGAGGTCTTCAATAGCGAAAACGTAGAACCAAGCTCTTCTGCCACAGGGACTGAGATAGAGCAGAAATTAGATCTTGTAATACCCCAAGCCCAAAAGAATTATGGAACATGTATTTCTATTAGGAGCATGCACATCTGCCTTACAGGTCCCTTCCTCACAAATCAGCAGGGAGTTATGGCGTAATGGGTATTAAGTTCTGGAAGACTGGTCTAAAGTCTGATTCAGATTTTTTTAAATACTATAATTGTATCAGACTAATTACAGTATTAAATAGAAGCACACTAACATCTACATACTCCAGAGCCTTGGTTAGCTACAATTGGCCTTTTTCTTAGAAGGCCCTCAGCCTCATGTAATTACTGAATCCTAGTTGAAATACTAATCACATGATCAGGAACATCTCTGGTTCCCAATTTTCAGCTGAGACCTGAGCTGTCAGCAATAACCAGATTTGTATGCTAGCAGCACAAAGTGTTGACTGGTGGCTCCAAAAGGGAAATGGAAGCAGGTCAATCCCATCCTGAAACCATATTTGGTGTCACTCCAAAGTATAAGGACCATCCTCTCCTGTACATCCTGTATGTCACCCCAAAGTAAAAGGCCAATGCTCTCCTGTACATCCTGTGTGTCACCCCAAAGTAAAAGGCCAATGCTCTCCTGTACATCCTGTGTGTCACCCCAAAGTAAAAGGCCAATGCTCTCCTGTACATCCTGTGTGTCACCCCAAAGTAAAAGGACAATGCTCTCCTGTACGTCCTCTGTCACACCAAAGTACAAGGACAATCCTCTCCTGCATCGCCCCCAAAGATGCCTGTATCCCCCTACAAAGACAACAATATTTTTCACCACCCTTGATGTCACTCACCTGTCCCCTCATCCTGTCCCATCTTAGTGTCCTGTTCAGATGACACCAGGGAGGTCTCAGATGGGGCAGCGGTATCCACAACACGGTGGGTGAGGGACACAACAGGCTCCTTCCTGCACCACCTCTTGGCTGGGGAAGGGATGGCGATGAGAGGGGTGGGGTCTTCGTCTCTTTGCTGTACCATGTCCTGTGCACAGTTATTGGATCCAGAGAGGTCCATTAATCTGGGAGGTTGGTGCTGTGTGGCGGTGTCATAGCTTCCTGTGGCGGTGTCACATCTGTGGAGAGAAGAGAGTCACTGAGTATCGTCATACAACATGGAGGATGCCGCTGCTAAGAGCTCCTTCTGAAAATGCTGACTGCCCTGCCGTCATGGCAAACCAACCGCTTGAACGTCTTTTTAAAGCTCAATGAGTGCCCAAGTCCGGGGCTTTCTAATCTGCTCGGCCACACAAAAACAAATGCAGCCAGGCACACTGCATTTTCTAGAAGGTGGCCAGCGAGGGAAGCCAGTAAGATTTGAGCATTTTGTCAGAACGGGAACTTTCCTACATTGATACTACAGCAAAGAGGTAAGACAATCCCTCCCAGGATCAGCCTCCTGGGGACCAGAAGGCTCCGGTGGAGGGTAAATCCTTTCTATTAGAGCTCTCCAAGTGTCAGGAGGAGGACAGCGGGGTGCAAGCCACCCACATGTGCCATTATGCCCGCCATTATTGTCATCTGGCCTCAGATGTGGGCTGTTTAGTTATGTGGGGCTGCTCTGCCCTCACTTGTAATAGCGCTTCCATTCACCCTGCCCAGTTCTGTTTGTAGACGAGGATGTGGCCTACTGTCTGGCAATGGTGGCACCTCATCATCTGCTACCTCCAGGGGCATAAACAGAAGAGGATGGGTGCCTTGTGCTTTGTATTCCGCAGTCGTCCACTCCATACTGCCTACCCCCACCCCTGATGTCCCTACCTCTTGCCCCTGCCAACCCTGCCTTTTGCCTCCTCCACCTCTGCTTCCCCTGCCTCCTGTCAGCCTCACCTCTTGCCACCTGCCTCCCCCAACACTCACCTTTTGCTGCCCGCCAAACCTACCTCCCCTCCGCCCCCACACCAGCTTCCCCTGACTCTTGCTGTACCTACCTTCCCCACCCCTGCCTTTGCCAGCCCTGCTTCCAGCCACCCCAGCTTCTTGCCATCTCCGCCCCCACCCCAATTGTTCCTTCCTTCCCCAACACCTGCCTTCCAATGTCCCTACCTCTCACCCAGTCACCCCTGCCTCCCCCACCCGAATTCCTGCCCTCTGATTTACCTACTTCCTCCCACCGCTGACTCTTAAAATCCCTGCCCCCCATCATTCCTACCTCTCGCCCTGCCTGCCCCCCACTCCTGCTTCTGCTGCCTGTGCCCACCCCAGCTTCCCCTACCTCCTGTTGTTCCTCCCACCCAGCCTCTTGATGCCCACCAACCCTGCTTCCCCCACCCCAGCTTCTCCTGCCTCCACACCCCTGACTTTTACCACCCCTGCCTCCCATCATCCATACCTCTCACCCCCTGTTGTCCCTGCCTCCCTCCCACCCCATTGTCCCCTGTCTCGTCATCCTTGTCCCTTGCTGTACCTGCAATGTCCAATCACAGCGCAAATAGGTATTATTTGTGAATTATTCATGTTTATTTATTCACAAATAATACCTATTTGCGCTGTGATTGGACATTGCATTTGAGAAATTTGGTCACCACCATAATTTTTGAACAGTTGCATTTAGGTTTAGCACATTTTATACCCATAGCGCGGTACACTTTCACTTTCCCCTTGCTGTATCTACCTCTCCCCACTACTGACTTACAATCCACGTTTCCCATTGTCCCGACCTCTCGCCCACTGTTGCCCCTGTGCCTTCCCCCACCCCTGCTTCTCCTGCCTATTCCTATCCTTTCCCACACCTCTGCCTACCCCAGCTTCCCCTACCTCCGGTCGTTCCTCCCACCCCACCCTCTTGCTGCCCACCCACCCCAGCTTCCCCTTCCTCCTGTCGTTCCTCCCACCCTGGCCTTTTGCTGCCCACCAACCCTGCCTCCCTCACCCCAGCTTCTCCTGCCTCTTGCTGTTCTTGCCTATCCACCCCTGACTTTTACCATCCCCGCCTCCCATCGCCCCCACCTCTCACGCCGTTGTATCTCTACCTCCCCCCACCCCTGCTTCTCCTGCCTCTTCCTGTCCTTGCCCCCTGCCTCTGCCCACCCCAGCTTCCCCTACCTCCTGTCATCCCTACCTCTACCCACCCCAGCTTCCCCTACCTCCTGTCATCCCTGCCTCTGCCCGCCCCAGCTTCCCCTTCCTCTTGTCACCCCTGCCTCCATGCCCGCCCCAGCATTCTCTTCCTCCTGTCACCCCTGCCTCTGCCCGCCACAGCTTCCCCTTCCTCCTGTCACCCCTGCCTCTGCCCACCCCAACTTCCCCTACCTCCTGTCATCCCTGCCTCTGCCCGCCCAGCATTCTCTTCCTCCTGTCACCCCTGCCTCTGCCCGCCCCAGCTTCCCCTTCCTCCTGTCATCCCTGCCTCTGCCCACCCCAACTTCCCCTACCTCCTGTCATCCCCGACTCTGCCCGCCCCAGCATTCTCTTCCTCCTG
This sequence comes from Pelophylax lessonae, assembly GCF_965119305.1. Lineage (NCBI taxonomy): Eukaryota > Metazoa > Chordata > Amphibia > Anura > Ranidae > Pelophylax > Pelophylax lessonae. Next base: position 44,556,383 of record NC_138770.1, read on the forward strand.
TCACCCCTGCCTCTGCCCGCCCCAGCATTCTCTTCCTCCTGTCACCCCTGCCTCTGCCCGCCCCAGCATTCTCTTCCTCCTGTCACCCCTGCCTCTGCCCGCCCCAGCATTCTCTTCCTCCTGTCACCCCTGCCTCTGCCCGCCCCAGCATTCTCTTCCTCCTGTCACCCCTGCCTCTGCCCGCCCCAGCATTCTCTTCCTCCTGTCACCCCTGCCTCTGCCCGCCCCAGCATTCTCTTCCTCCTGTCACCCCTGCCTCTGCCCGCCCCAGCATTCTCTTCCTCCTGTCACCCCTGCTTCCATGCCCGCCCCAGCATTCTCTTCCTCCTGTCACCCCTGCCTCTGCCCGCCCCAGCTTCCCCTTCCTCCTGTCACCCCTGCCTCTGCCCACCCCAACTTCCCCTACCTCCTGTCCTCCCTACCTCTGCCCGCCCCAGCATTCTCTTCCTCCTATCACCCCTGCCTCTGCACGCCTCAGCTTCCCCTTCCTCCTGTCATCCCTGCCTCTGCCCACCCCAACTTCCCCTACCTCCTGTCATCCCTGCCTCTGCCCGCCCCAGCATTCTCTACCTCCTGTCATCCCTGCCTCTGCCCGCCCCCAGCTTCCCCTTCCTCCTGTCATCCCTGCCTCTGCCCACCCCAACTTACCCTACCTCCTGTCATCCCTGCCTCTGCCCACCCCAACTTCCCCTACCTCCTGTCATCCCTGACTCTGCCCGCCCCAGCATTCTCTTCCTCCTGTCACCCCTGCCTCTGCCCGCCCCAGCATTCTCTTCCTCCTGTCACCCCTGCCTCTGCCCGCCCCAGCATTCTCTTCCTCCTGTCACCCCTGCCTCTGCCCGCCCCAGCATTCTCTTCCTCCTGTCACCCCTGCCTCTGCCCGCCCCAGCAGTCTCTTCCTCCTGTCACCCCTGCCTCTGCCCGCCCCAGCATTCTCTTCCTCCTGTCACCCCTGCCTCTGCCCGCCCCAGCTTCCCCTTCCTCCTGTCATCCCTGCCTCTGCCCACCCCAACTTCCCCTACCTCCTGTCATCCCTGACTCTGCCCGCCCCAGCATTCTCTTCCTCCTGTCACCCCTGCCTCTGCCCGCCCCAGCATTCTCTTCCTCCTGTCACCCCTGCCTCTGCCCGCCCCAGCAGTCTCTTCCTCCTGTCACCCCTGCCTCTGCCCGCCCCAGCATTCTCTTCCTCCTGTCACCCCTGCCTCTGCCCACCCCAGCTTCCCCTTCCTCCTGTCATCCCTGCCTCTACCCACCCCAGCTTCCCCTTCCTCCTGTCATCCCTGCCTCTACCCAGCCCAGCTTCCCCTTCCTCCTGTCATCCCTGCCTCTACCCACCCCAGCTTCCCCTTCCTCCTGTCATCCCTGCCTCTGTCCACCCCAGCTTCCCCTTCCTCCTGTCATCCCTGCCTCTGCCCACCCCAGCTTCCCCTTCCTCCTGTCATCCCTGCCTCTGCCCACCCCAGCTTCCCCTTCCTCCGGTCATCCCTGCCTCTGCCCGCCCCAGCTTCCCCTTTCTCCTGTCATCCCTTCCTCTGCCCGCCCCAGTTTCCCTTCCTCCAGTCATCCCTTCCTCTGCCCACCCCAGCTTCCCCTTCCTCCTGTCATCCCTTCCTCTGCCCACCCCAGCTTCCCCTTCCTCCTGTCATCACTGCCTCTGCCAGCCCCAGCTTCCCCTTCCTCCTGTCACCCCTGCCTCTGCCCACCCCAGCTGTCCCTACCTCCTGTCATCCCTGCCTCTGCCCGCCCCAGCTTCCCCTTCCTCCTGTCATCCCTGCCTCTGCCCGCCCCAGCTTCCCCTTCCTCCTGTCATCCCTGCCTCTGCCCGCCCCAGCTTCCCCTTCCTCCTGTCATCCCTGCCTCTGCCCACCCCAGCTTCCCCTTCCTCCTGTCATCCCTGCCTCTGCCCACCCCAGCTTCCCCTTCCTCCTGTCATCCCTGCCTCTGCCCACCCCAGCTTCCCCTTCCTCCTGTCATCCCTGCCTCTGCCCGCCCCAGCTTCCCCTTCCTCCTGTCATCCCTGCCTCTGTCCACCCCAGCTTCCCCTTTCTCCTGCCTCTGCCCACCCCAGCTTCCCCTTTCTCCTGTCATCCCTTCCTCTGCCCGCCCCAGTTTCCCTTCCTCCAGTCATCCCTGCCTCTGCCCACCCCAGCTTCCCCTTCCTCCTGTCATCCCTTCCTCTGCCCGCCCCAGCTTCCCCTTCCTTTTGTCATCACTGCCTCTGCCGGCCCCAGCTTCCCCTTCCTCCTGTCACCCCTGCCTCTGCCCACCCCAGCTGTCCCTACCTCCTGTCATCCCTGCCTCTGCCAGCCCCAGCTTCCCCTTTCTCCTGCCATCCCTTCCTCTGCCCACCCCAGCTTCCCCTTCCTCCTGTCATCCCTTCCTCTGCCCACCCCAGCTTCCCCTTCCTCCTGTCATCACTGCCTCTGCCAGCCCCAGCTTCCCCTTCCTCCTGTCACCCCTGCCTCTGCCCACCCCAGCTGTCCCTACCTCCTGTCATCCCTGCCTCTGCCCGCCCCAGCTTCCCCTTCCTCCTGTCATCCCTGCCTCTGCCCGCCCCAGCTTCCCCTTCCTCCTGTCATCCCTGCCTCTGCCCGCCCCAGCTTCCCCTTCCTCCTGTCATCCCTGCCTCTGCCCACCCCAGCTTCCCCTTCCTCCTGTCATCCCTGCCTCTGCCCACCCCAGCTTCCCCTTCCTCCTGTCATCCCTGCCTCTGCCCACCCCAGCTTCCCCTTCCTCCTGTCATCCCTGCCTCTGCCCGCCCCAGCTTCCCCTTCCTCCTGTCATCCCTGCCTCTGTCCACCCCAGCTTCCCCTTTCTCCTGCCTCTGCCCACCCCAGCTTCCCCTTTCTCCTGTCATCCCTGCCTCTGCCCGCCCCAGCTTCCATCCCTGCCTCTGCCCACCCCAGCTTCCCCTTCCTCCTGTCATCCCTGCCTCTGCCCACCCCAGCTTCCCCTTCCTCCTGTCATCCCTGCCTCTGCCCGCCCCAGCTTCCCCTTCCTCCTGTCATCCCTGCCTCTGTCTACCCCAGCTTCCCCTTCCTCCTGTCATCCCTGCCTCTGTCCACCCCAGCTTCCCCTTTCTCCTGCCTCTGCCCACCCCAGCTTCCCCTTTCTCCTGTCATCCCTGCCTCTGCCCGCCCCAGCTTCCATCCCTGCCTCTGCCCACCCCAGCTTCCCCTTCCTCCTGTCATCCCTGCCTCTGTCCACCCCAGCTTCCCCTTTCTCCTGCCTCTGCCCACCCCAGCTTCCCCTTCCTCCTGCCATCCCTGCCTCTGCCCGCCCCAGCTTCCCCTTCCTCCTGTCATCCCTGCCTCTGCCTACCCCAGCTTCCCCTTCCTCCTGTCATCCCTGCCTCTGCCCGCCCCAGCTTCCCCTTCCTCCTGTCATCCCTGCCTCTGCCCGCCCCAGCTTCCCCTTCCTCCTGTCATCCCTGCCTCTGTCCACCCCAGCTTCCCCTTTCTCCTGTCATCCCTGCCTCTGCCCGTCCCAGCTTCCATCCCTGCCTCTGCCCACCCCAGCTTCCCCTTCCTCCTGTCATCCCTGCCTCTGTCCACCCCAGCTTCCCCTTTCTCCTGCCTCTGTCCACCCCAGCTTCCCCTTCCTCCTGTCATCCCTGCCTCTGTCCACCCCAGCTTCCCCTTTCTCCTGCCTCTGTCCACCCCAGCTTCCCCTTTCTCCTGCCATCCCTGCCTCTGCCCGCCCCAGCTTCCCCTTCCTCCTGTCACCCCTGCCTCTGCCCACCCCAGCTGCCCCTTCCTCCTGTCAAGCCTGCCTCTGCCCACCCCAGCTTTCCCTACCTCCTGTCACCCCAGCTTCCCACTTCTCCCATCATCCCTGCCTCTGCCTACCCCAGCTTCCCCTTCCTCCTGTCACCCCTGCCTCTTCCCACCCCAGCTTCCCCTTCCTCCTGTCACCCCTGCCTCTTCCCACCCCAGCTGCCCCTTCCTCCTGTCAAGCCTGCCTCTGCCCACCCCAGCTTTCCCTACCTCCTGTCACCCCAGCTTCCCACTTCTCCCGTCATCCCTGCCTCTGCCCACCCCAGCTTCCCCTTCCTCCTGTCACCCCTGCCTCTTCCCACCCCAGCTTCCCCTTCCTCCTGTCACCCCTGCCTCTGCCCACCCCAGCTGCCCCTTCCTTCTGTCACCCCTGCCTCTGCCCACCCCAGCTGCCCCTTCCTCCTGTCAACCCTGCCTCTGCCCACCCCAGCTGCCCCTTCCTCCTGTCACCCCTGCCTCTGCCCACCCCAGCTTCCCCTTCCTCCTGTCACCCCTGCCTCTGCCCACCCTAACTTCCCCTTCCTCCTGTCACCCCTGCCTCTGCCCACCCCAGCTGCCCCTTCCTCCTGTCACCCCTGCCTCTGCCCACCCCAGCTTCCCCTTCCTCTGCCCATCCCAGCTTCCCCTTCCTCCTGTCAAGCCTGCCTCTGCCCACCCCAGCTTCCCCTTCCTCCTGTCATCCCTGCCTCTGCCCGCCCCAGCTTCCCCTTCCTCCTGCCATCCCTGCCTCTGCCCACCCCAGCTTCCCCTTCTCCTGTCACCCCTGCCTCTGCCCACCCAGCTTCCCCTTCCTCCTGCCATCCCTGCCTCTGCCCACCCCAGCTTCCCCTTCTCCTGCCATCCCTGCCTCTGCCCACCCCAGCTTCCCCTTCTCCTGCCTCTGCCCGCCCCAGCTTCCCCTTTCTCCTGTCATCCCTCCTCTGCCCGCCCCAGCTTCCCCTTTCTCCTGTCACCCCTGCCTCTGCCCACCCAGCTTCCCCTTCTCCTGCCATCCCTGCCTCTGCCCACCCCAGCTTCCCCTTCTCCTGCCTCTGCCCGCCCAAGCTTCCCCTTCCTCCTGTCACCCCTGCCTCTGCCCAACCCAGCTTCCCCTTCCTCCTGTCATCCCTGCCTCTGTCCACCCCAGCTTCCCCTTCCTCCTGTCATCCCTGCCTCTGTCCACCCCAGCTTCCCCTTTCTCCTGCCTCTGTCCACCCCAGCTTCCCCTTTCTCCTGCCATCCCTGCCTCTGCCCGCCCCAGCTTCCCCTTCCTCCTGTCACCCCTGCCTCTGCCCACCCCAGCTGCCCCTTCCTAATGTCAAGCCTGCCTCTGCCCACCCCAGCTTTCCCTACCTCCTGTCACCCCAGCTTCCCACTTCTCCCGTCATCCCTGCCTCTGCCCACCCCAGCTTCCCCTTCCTCCTGTCACCCCTGCCTCTTCCCACCCCAGCTTCCCCTTCCTCCTGTCACCCCTGCCTCTGCCCACCCCAGCTGCCCCTTCCTCCTGTCAAGCCTGCCTCTGCCCACCCCAGCTGCCCCTTCCTCCTGTCACCCCAGCTTCCCACTTCTCCCGTCATCCCTGCCTCTGCCCACCCCAGCTTCCCCTTCCTCCTGTCACCCCTGCCTCTTCCCACCCTAGCTTCCCCTTCCTCCTGTCACCCCTGCCTCTGCCCACCCCAGCTGCCCCTTCCTTCTGTCACCCCTGCCTCTGCCCACCCCAGCTGCCCCTTCCTCCTGTCAACCCTGCCTCTGCCCACCCCAGCTGCCCCTTCCTCCTGTCACTCCTGCCTCTGCCCACCCCAGCTTCCCCTTCCTCCTGTCACCCCTGCCTCTGCCCACCCTAACTTCCCCTTCCTCCTGTCACCCCTGCCTCTGCCCACCCCAGCTGCCCCTTCCTCCTGTCACCCCTGCCTCTGCCCACCCCAGCTTCCCCTTCTCCTGTCACCCCTGCCTCTGCCCACCCAGCTTCCCCTTCCTCCTGTCATCCCTGCCTCTGCCCACCCTAACTTCCCCTTCCTCCTGTCACCCCTGCCTCTGCCCACCCCAGCTGCCCCTTCCTCCTGTCACCCCTGCCTCTGCCCACCCCAGCTTCCCCTTCCTCTGCCCATCCCAGCTTCCCCTTCCTCCTGTCAAGCCTGCCTCTGCCCACCCCAGCTTCCCCTTCCTCCTGTCATCCCTGCCTCTGCCCTCCCCAGCTTCCCCTTCCTCCTGCCATCCCTGCCTCTGCCCACCCCAGCTTCCCCTTCTCCTGTCACCCCTGCCTCTGCCCACCCAGCTTCCCCTTCCTCCTGCCATCCCTGCCTCTGCCCACCCCAGCTTCCCCTTCTCCTGCCATCCCTGCCTCTGCCCACCCCAGCTTCCCCTTCTCCTGCCTCTGCCCGCCCCAGCTTCCCCTTTCTCCTGTCATCCCTCCTCTGCCCGCCCCAGCTTCCCCTTTCTCCTGTCACCCCTGCCTCTGCCCACCCAGCTTCCCCTTCTCCTGCCATCCCTGCCTCTGCCCACCCCAGCTTCCCCTTTTCCTGCCTCTGCCCGCCCAAGCTTCCCCTTCCTCCTGTCACCCCTGCCTCTGCCCAACCCAGCTTCCCCTTCCTCCTGTCATCCCTGCCTCTGTCCACCCCAGCTTCCCCTTCCTCCTGTCATCCCTGCCTCTGTCCACCCCAGCTTCCCCTTCCTCCTGTCATCCCTGCCTCTGTCCACCCCAGCTTCCCCTTTCTCCTGCCTCTGTCCACCCCAGCTTCCCCTTTCTCCTGCCATCCCTGCCTCTGCCCGCCCCAGCTTCCCCTTCCTCCTGTCACCCCTGCCTCTGCCCACCCCAGCTGCCCCTTCCTAATGTCAAGCCTGCCTCTGCCCACCCCAGCTTTCCCTACCTCCTGTCACCCCAGCTTCCCACTTCTCCCGTCATCCCTGCCTCTGCCCACCCCAGCTTCCCCTTCCTCCTGTCACCCCTGCCTCTTCCCACCCCAGCTTCCCCTTCCTCCTGTCACCCCTGCCTCTGCCCACCCCAGCTGCCCCTTCCTCCTGTCAAGCCTGCCTCTGCCCACCCCAGCTGCCCCTTCCTCCTGTCACCCCAGCTTCCCACTTCTCCCGTCATCCCTGCCTCTGCCCACCCCAGCTTCCCCTTCCTCCTGTCACCCCTGCCTCTTCCCACCCTAGCTTCCCCTTCCTCCTGTCACCCCTGCCTCTGCCCACCCCAGCTGCCCCTTCCTTCTGTCACCCCTGCCTCTGCCCACCCCAGCTGCCCCTTCCTCCTGTCAACCCTGCCTCTGCCCACCCCAGCTGCCCCTTCCTCCTGTCACTCCTGCCTCTGCCCACCCCAGCTTCCCCTTCCTCCTGTCACCCCTGCCTCTGCCCACCCTAACTTCCCCTTCCTCCTGTCACCCCTGCCTCTGCCCACCCCAGCTGCCCCTTCCTCCTGTCACCCCTGCCTCTGCCCACCCCAGCTTCCCCTTCTCCTGTCACCCCTGCCTCTGCCCACCCAGCTTCCCCTTCCTCCTGTCATCCCTGCCTCTGCCCACCCTAACTTCCCCTTCCTCCTGTCACCCCTGCCTCTGCCCACCCCAGCTGCCCCTTCCTCCTGTCACCCCTGCCTCTGCCCACCCCAGCTTCCCCTTCCTCTGCCCATCCCAGCTTCCCCTTCCTCCTGTCAAGCCTGCCTCTGCCCACCCCAGCTTCCCCTTCCTCCTGTCATCCCTGCCTCTGCCCGCCCCAGCTTCCCCTTCCTCCTGCCATCCCTGCCTCTGCCCACCCCAGCTTCCCCTTCTCCTGTCACCCCTGCCTCTGCCCACCCAGCTTCCCCTTCCTCCTGCCATCCCTGCCTCTGCCCACCCCAGCTTCCCCTTCTCCTGCCATCCCTGCCTCTGCCCACCCCAGCTTCCCCTTCTCCTGCCTCTGCCCGCCCCAGCTTCCCCTTTCTCCTGTCATCCCTCCTCTGCCCGCCCCAGCTTCCCCTTTCTCCTGTCACCCCTGCCTCTGCCCACCCAGCTTCCCCTTCTCCTGCCATCCCTGCCTCTGCCCACCCCAGCTTCCCCTTCTCCTGCCTCTGCCCGCCCAAGCTTCCCCTTCCTCCTGTCACCCCTGCCTCTGCCCAACCCAGCTTCCCCTTCCTCCTGTCATCCCTGCCTCTGTCCACCCCAGCTTCCCCTTTCTCCTGCCTCTGTCCACCCCAGCTTCCCCTTTCTCCTGCCATCCCTGCCTCTGCCCGCCCCAGCTTCCCCTTCCTCCTGTCACCCCTGCCTCTGCCCACCCCAGCTGCCCCTTCCTAATGTCAAGCCTGCCTCTGCCCACCCCAGCTTTCCCTACCTCCTGTCACCCCAGCTTCCCACTTCTCCCGTCATCCCTGCCTCTGCCCACCCCAGCTTCCCCTTCCTCCTGTCACCCCTGCCTCTTCCCACCCCAGCTTCCCCTTCCTCCTGTCACCCCTGCCTCTGCCCACCCCAGCTGCCCCTTCCTCCTGTCAAGCCTGCCTCTGCCCACCCCAGCTGCCCCTTCCTCCTGTCACCCCAGCTTCCCACTTCTCCCGTCATCCCTGCCTCTGCCCACCCCAGCTTCCCCTTCCTCCTGTCACCCCTGCCTCTTCCCACCCTAGCTTCCCCTTCCTCCTGTCACCCCTGCCTCTGCCCACCCCAGCTGCCCCTTCCTTCTGTCACCCCTGCCTCTGCCCACCCCAGCTGCCCCTTCCTCCTGTCAACCCTGCCTCTGCCCACCCCAGCTGCCCCTTCCTCCTGTCACTCCTGCCTCTGCCCACCCCAGCTTCCCCTTCCTCCTGTCACCCCTGCCTCTGCCCACCCTAACTTCCCCTTCCTCCTGTCACCCCTGCCTCTGCCCACCCCAGCTGCCCCTTCCTCCTGTCACCCCTGCCTCTTCCCACCCCAGCTTCCCCTTCCTCCTGTCACCCCTGCCTCTGCCCACCCCAGCTGCCCCTTCCTCCTGTCACCCCTGCCTCTGCCCACCCCAGCTTCCCCTTCTCCTGTCACCCCTGCCTCTGCCCACCCAGCTTCCCCTTCCTCCTGTCATCCCTGCCTCTGCCCACCCTAACTTCCCCTTCCTCCTGTCACCCCTGCCTCTGCCCACCCCAGCTGCCCCTTCCTCCTGTCACCCCTGCCTCTGCCCACCCCAGCTTCCCCTTCCTCTGCCCATCCCAGCTTCCCCTTCCTCCTGTCAAGCCTGCCTCTGCCCACCCCAGCTTCCCCTTCCTCCTGTCATCCCTGCCTCTGCCCGCCCCAGCTTCCCCTTCCTCCTGCCATCCCTGCCTCTGCCCACCCCAGCTTCCCCTTCTCCTGTCACCCCTGCCTCTGCCCACCCAGCTTCCCCTTCCTCCTGCCATCCCTGCCTCTGCCCACCCCAGCTTCCCCTTCTCCTGCCATCCCTGCCTCTGCCCACCCCAGCTTCCCCTTCTCCTGCCTCTGCCCGCCCCAGCTTCCCCTTTCTCCTGTCATCCCTCCTCTGCCCGCCCCAGCTTCCCCTTTCTCCTGTCACCCCTGCCTCTGCCCACCCAGCTTCCCCTTCTCCTGCCATCCCTGCCTCTGCCCACCCCAGCTTCCCCTTTTCCTGCCTCTGCCCGCCCAAGCTTCCCCTTCCTCCTGTCACCCCTGCCTCTGCCCAACCCAGCTTCCCCTTCCTCCTGTCATCCCTGCCTCTGTCCACCCCAGCTTCCCCTTCCTCCTGTCATCCCTGCCTCTGTCCACCCCAGCTTCCCCTTCCTCCTGTCATCCCTGCCTCTGTCCACCCCAGCTTCCCCTTTCTCCTGCCTCTGTCCACCCCAGCTTCCCCTTTCTCCTGCCATCCCTGCCTCTGCCCGCCCCAGCTTCCCCTTCCTCCTGTCACCCCTGCCTCTGCCCACCCCAGCTGCCCCTTCCTAATGTCAAGCCTGCCTCTGCCCACCCCAGCTTTCCCTACCTCCTGTCACCCCAGCTTCCCACTTCTCCCGTCATCCCTGCCTCTGCCCACCCCAGCTTCCCCTTCCTCCTGTCACCCCTGCCTCTTCCCACCCCAGCTTCCCCTTCCTCCTGTCACCCCTGCCTCTGCCCACCCCAGCTGCCCCTTCCTCCTGTCAAGCCTGCCTCTGCCCACCCCAGCTGCCCCTTCCTCCTGTCACCCCAGCTTCCCACTTCTCCCGTCATCCCTGCCTCTGCCCACCCCAGCTTCCCCTTCCTCCTGTCACCCCTGCCTCTTCCCACCCTAGCTTCCCCTTCCTCCTGTCACCCCTGCCTCTGCCCACCCCAGCTGCCCCTTCCTTCTGTCACCCCTGCCTCTGCCCACCCCAGCTGCCCCTTCCTCCTGTCAACCCTGCCTCTGCCCACCCCAGCTGCCCCTTCCTCCTGTCACTCCTGCCTCTGCCCACCCCAGCTTCCCCTTCCTCCTGTCACCCCTGCCTCTGCCCACCCTAACTTCCCCTTCCTCCTGTCACCCCTGCCTCTGCCCAACCCAGCTTCCCCTTCCTCCTGTCATCCCTGCCTCTGTCCACCCCAGCTTCCCCTTCCTCCTGTCATCCCTGCCTCTGTCCACCCCAGCTTCCCCTTTCTCCTGCCTCTGTCCACCCCAGCTTCCCCTTTCTCCTGCCATCCCTGCCTCTGCCCGCCCCAGCTTCCCCTTCCTCCTGTCACCCCTGCCTCTGCCCACCCCAGCTGCCCCTTCCTAATGTCAAGCCTGCCTCTGCCCACCCCAGCTTTCCCTACCTCCTGTCACCCCAGCTTCCCACTTCTCCCGTCATCCCTGCCTCTGCCCACCCCAGCTTCCCCTTCCTCCTGTCACCCCTGCCTCTTCCCACCCCAGCTTCCCCTTCCTCCTGTCACCCCTGCCTCTGCCCACCCCAGCTGCCCCTTCCTCCTGTCAAGCCTGCCTCTGCCCACCCCAGCTGCCCCTTCCTCCTGTCACCCCAGCTTCCCACTTCTCCCGTCATCCCTGCCTCTGCCCACCCCAGCTTCCCCTTCCACCTGTCACCCCTGCCTCTTCCCACCCTAGCTTCCCCTTCCTCCTGTCACCCCTGCCTCTGCCCACCCCAGCTGCCCCTTCCTTCTGTCACCCCTGCCTCTGCCCACCCCAGCTGCCCCTTCCTCCTGTCAACCCTGCCTCTGCCCACCCCAGCTGCCCCTTCCTCCTGTCACTCCTGCCTCTGCCCACCCCAGCTTCCCCTTCCTCCTGTCACCCCTGCCTCTGCCCACCCTAACTTCCCCTTCCTCCTGTCACCCCTGCCTCTGCCCACCCCAGCTTCCCCTTCCTGTGCCCATCCCAGCTTCCCCTTCCTCCTGTTAAGCCTGCCTCTGCCCACCCCAGCTTCCCCTTCCTCCTGCCATCCCTGCCTCTGCCCACCCCAGCTTCCCCTCCTCCTGCCATCCCTGCCTCTGCCGGCCCCAGCTTCCCCTTTCTCCTGTCATCCCTGCCTGCCAATTGTAACTCCAGCAACCTCAGCTTGCCCTGCCTATTGCTGTCTGTGCCCCCTGTTGTGCCTGCCCCCACCCCACTTCCACTGCCTGCCAACCTGGCATCTTCCAATCACCCCCACCCTTTGCTGTATCTACCCCCTCCCACCCCTAGCTACCACTACCTTCCAACTTGGCATCCCCCGCCCTTGTATCAAATCCCAACAGGTCATCAACCCTGCAACCCCCCTCCCAGCTTCTGCTACATTTTACCTTCCATGACCCATGCCCAGCCTCTTACCTGCCAACCTCCACCCATCCCCATCCTCTCTCCTCCTCACCACTAGCACCCCCATCCTCTGCAGCTGATGATCAGAGCGGCTCCTGTCATCCTGGAAGATCACACACAGAACCACCTCCTCCTCCCCTGACACAGCGGAAGGACACACAAAGCTCACTCACCCCTCCCAGCCCGGTACTCACCTCCGCTCCGCTTACACACCGACACAATATACGTTTAAAGAAGGCGCCGGAGCCGCAGGCGCGCCGAGATGACGTCCGACCACAGACCGCGCCCATCCCTGTCACATTCCCCCGCCCACCCCTGTCACATTCCCGTTGTTCAGAATACCTCTATCCGTCAGATTATGCAACCGGAAGTGACGTACGGATGAAAACAACTTACTACGCATGCGCCATGCGTTCCAAGATGGCCGCTATGCGTTCCAATAGGTTTCTTAAAGTGACAGAACAGGAAGCAGAGGCGGGCATCTTCCTACAGCCATGCAAGTCTTGAGTTTTATATATATTTTAGCAGTAAACTCACCTTATATACTGAATAAGAGTATTGCTTTATTGTTATGATTGTAATATAGTTAATACAGCGAGAAACCTGCAGGTAGAAGGCGGCGGCGGTCATCTTGGTACATCCCACAATGCTCAGCATCAAACTGATTATATAGCGAAATAAATAGACTCAGTCGTGGTGAAATAGTCTATTTCAGGATATAAGGTGAGTTTATTGCTAAAATAAATGTAAAATTCAAGACTTGCGTGGGTGTAAGAAGATGTCCGTCGCTGCTTCGTGTTCTGTCGCATTAGGAAACCTATTGGAATGCATAGCGGCCATCTTGGAACGCATGGCACATGCTCAGTAAGTTGTTCTCGTCCGAACATCACTTCCTGTTGCAGAATCTGATACGTCGCGCTATTCTGTTTGTTTGTTTTTTAGGAATGGCTTGTCCATTTTTTTTTTTTTTTTATAGTTAATTTTTATTGGAATTTTAAGTTAACAAGTTCAACAATAACATTTACAATTATTTATTACTTCTGACTCATTGCTTGGTACATGTAACAACAGTTAAGAAAATGAAGAAAATTAAGAGAATTACAGGAGTACCAGGTAACAGTTAGATGAGAAAAAACTATTAAAAGATATATATAAAAAAAAATGATTAAATAAAACACAGCATACCCAAACCGCCTACACAGTACAAACTGCTTTTAGCATACAAAAATTCATATACGTCGCGCTATTCTGACAGAACACCAGCACTCGAGCTTCGACAAAATGGCCACCCGCTTGCTGCAGCCCGCCGCCATCTTCCTGTGTACCAACAGCGCTCACTGCGCATGACTCAGAGCACGCCCCCATACTGTTATCTCAGGCTAGCCCCGCCCACACTGATATCTCAGACCAGCCCTGTCCACACTGTTATCTCAGGCAAGCCCCACCCACACCAATATCTCAGGCCAGCCCCACCCACACTGTTATCTCAGGCAAGCCCTGCCCACACTGTTATCTCAGGCTAGCCCCTCCCATACTGATATCTCAGACCAGCCCTGTCCACACTGGTATCTCAGGCCAGCCCTGTCCACACTGTTATCTCAGGCCAGCCCTGTCCACACTGTTATCTCAGGCCAGCCCTGTCCACACTGTTATCTCAGGCCAGCCCCGCTCACACTGGTATCTCAGGCCAGCCCTGTCCAAACTGTTATCTCAGGCTAGCCCCGCCCACACTGGTATCTCAGGCCAGCCCCGCCCACACTGATATCTCAGACCAGCCCTGTCCACAGTGTTATCTCAGGCCAGCCCCGCCCACACTGTTATCTCAGGCCAGCCCCACCCACACTGTTATCTTAGGCAAGCCCCTCCCACACTGGTATCTCAGGCCAGCCCCACCCACACTGTTATCTCAGGCCAGCCCCGCCCACACTGTTATCTCAGGCTAGCCCCGCCCACACTGATATCTCAGACCAGCCCTGTCCACAGTGTTATCTCAGGCCAGCCCCGCCCACACTGTTATCTCAGGCTAGCCCCTCCCATACTGATATCTCAGACCAGCCCTGTCCACACTGTTATCTCAGGCCAGCCCCACCCACACTGTTATCTCAGGCAAGCCCCACCCACACCAATATCTCAGGCCAGCCCCACCCACACTGTTATCTCAGGCCAGCCCTGCCCACACCAATATCTCAGGCCAGCCCCGCCCACACTGTTATCTCAGGCAAGCCCCACCCACACCAATATCTCAGGCCAGCCCCACCCACACTGTTATCTCAGGCCAGCCCTGCCCACACTGTTATCTCAGGCCAGCCCCACCCACACCAATATCTCAGGCCAGCCCCACCCACACTGTTATCTCAGGCTAGCCCCTCCCATACTGATATCTCAGACCAGCCCTGTCCACAGTGTTATCTCAGGCAAGCCCTGCCCACACTGTTATCTCAGGCAAGCCCCACCCACACCAATATCTCAGGCAAGCCCCACCCACACCAATATCTCAGGCCAGCCCCACCCACACTGTTATCTCAGGCTAGCCCCTCCCATACTGATATCTCAGACCAGCCCTGTCCACACTGTTATCTCAGGCCAGCCCCGCCCACACTGGTATCTCAGGCCAGCCCTGCCCACACCAATATCTCAGGCCAGCCCCGCCCACACTGTTATCTCAGGCCAGCCCCACCCACACCAATATCTCAGGCCAGCCCCACCCACACTGTTATCTCAGGCTAGCCCCTCCCATACTGATATCTCAGACCAGCCCTGTCCACAGTGTTATCTCAGGCCAGCCCCGCCCACACTGTTATCTCAGGCAAGCCCCACCCACACCAATATCTCAGGCCAGCCCCACCCACACTGTTATCTCAGGCAAGCCCTGCCCACACTGTTATCTCAGGCCAGCCCCACCCACACCAATATCTCAGGCCAGCCCCGCCCACACTGTTATCTCAGGCCAGCCCCGCCCACACTGGTATCTCAGGCCAGCCCTGCCCACACCAATATCTCAGGCCAGCCCCGCCCACACTGTTATCTCAGGCCAGCCCTGCCCACACCAATATCTCAGGCCAGCCCCGCCCACACTGTTATCTCAGGCAAGCCCCACCCACACCAATATCTCAGGCCAGCCCCACCCACACTGTTATCTCAGGCAAGCCCTGCCCACACTGTTATCTCAGGCAAGCCCCACCCACACCAATATCTCAGGCCAGCCCCATCCACACTGTTATCTCAGGCAAGCCCCACCCACACTGTTATCTCAGGCAAGCCCCACCCACACCAATATCTCAGGCCAGCCCCGCCCACACTGTTATCTCAGGCCAGCCCCACCCACACTGTTATCTCAGGCCAGCCCCACCCACACTGTTATCTTAGGCCAGCCCTGCCCACACCAATATCTCAGGCCAGCCCCACCCACACTGTTATCTCAGGCAAGCCCCACCCACACCAATATCTCAGGCCAGCCCCACCCACACTGGTATCTCAGGCAAGCCCCGCCCACACTGATATCTCAGGCCAGCCCCGCCCACACTGTTATCTCAGGCCAGCCCCACCCACACTGGTATCTCAGGCCAGCCCCGCCCACACTGTTATCTCAGGCCAAGCCCGTCCACACTGGTATCTCAGGCCAGCCCCACCCACACTGGTATCTCAGGCCAGCCCTGTCCACACTGGTATCTCAGGCCAGCCCCACCCATACTGTTATCTCAGGCAAGCCCTGTCCACACTGGTATCTCAGGCCAGCCCCACCCACACTGTTATCTCAGGCCAGCTCCACCCACACTGGTATCTCAGGCAAGCCCCGCCCACACTGATATCTCAGGCCAGCCCCACCCACACTGGTATCTCAGGCCAGGCCCGTCCACACTGTTATCTCAGGCCAGCCCCACCCACACTGTTATCTCAGGCCAGGCCCGTCCACACTGTTATCTCAGGCCAGCCCCACCCACACTGTTATCTCAGGCAAGCCCTGCCCACACTGTTATCTCAGGCCAGCCCCACCCACACTGGTATCTCAGGCCAGGCCCGTCCACACTGTTATCTCAGGCCAGCCCCGCCCACACTGTTATCTCAGGCCAGCCCTGTCCACACTGTTATCTCAGGCAAGCCCCACCCACACCAATATCTCAGGCCAGCCCCGCCCACACTGGTATCTCAGGCCAGCCCCGCCCACACTGGTATCTCAGGCCAGCCCCACCCACACTGTTATCTCAGGCCAGCCCCGTTCACACTGGTATCTCAGGCCAGCCCCACCCACACTGTTATCTCAGGCAAGCCCCACCCACACCAATATCTCAGGCCAGCCCCGCCCACACTGGTATCTCAGGCCAGCCCCGCCCACACTGGTATCTCAGGCCAGCCCCACCCACACTGTTATCTCAGGCCAGCCCCGTTCACACTGGTATCTCAGGCCAGCCCCACCCACACTGTTATCTCAGGCAAGCCCCACCCACACCAATATCTCAGGCCAGCCCCGCCCACACTGGTATCTCAGGCCAGCCCCGCCCACACTGGTATCTCAGGCCAGCCCCACCCACACTGTTATCTCAGGCCAGCCCCGTTCACACTGGTATCTCAGGCCAGCCCCACCCACACTGTTATCTCAGGCAAGCCCCACCCACACCAATATCTCAGGCCAGCCCTATCCACACTGTTATCTCAGGCAAGCCCTGCCCACACTGGTATCTCAGGCCAGCCCCGCCCACACTGTTATCTCAGGCCAGCCCCGCCCACACTGTTATCTCAGGCCAGCCCTGTCCACAGTGTTATCTCAGGCCAGCCCCGCCCACACTGTTATCTCAGTCCAGCCCCACCCACACTGTTATCTCAGTCCAGCCCCACCCACACCGATATCTCAGGCAAGCTCTGCCCACACTGTTATCTCAGGCCAGCCCTGTCCACACTGGTATCTAAGGCCAGCCCCGCCCACACTGGTATCTAAGGCCAGCCCCGCCCACACTGGTATCTAAGGCCAGCCCCGCCCACACTGGTATCTCAGGCCAACCCTGTCCACACTGTTATCTCAGGCAAGCCCCACCCACACTGTTATCTCAGTCCAGCCCCACCCCCACTGGTATCTCAGGCCAGCCCTGTCCACACTGTTATCTCAGGCCAGCCCCACCCACACTGTTATCTCAGGCCAGCCCCACTCACACTGTTATTTCAGTCCAACCCCACCCCCCCGGTATCTCACGCCAGCCCCACCCACACTGATATCTCAGGCCAGCCCCGCCCACACTGGTATCTCAGGCCAGCCCTCTCCACACTGTTATCTCAGGCCAGCCCCGCCCACACCGATATCTCAGTCCAGCCCCACCCACACCAATATCTCAGGCCAGCCCTGCCCACACCGATATCTCAGTCCAGCCCCACCCACACCAATATCTCAGGCCAGCCCTGCCCACACTGTTATCTCAGTCCAGCCCCGCCCACACTGATATCTCAGGCCAGCCCCGCCCACACTGTTATCTCAGGCCAGCCCCACCCACACTGGTATCTCAGGCCAGCCCCGCCCACACTGTTATCTCAGGCCAGCCCCACCCACACTGGTATCTCAGGCCAAGCCCGTCCACACTGGTATCTCAGGCCAGCCCCACCCACACTGGTATCTCAGGCCAGCCCTGTCCACACTGGTATCTCAGGCCAGCCCCACCCATACTGTTATCTCAGGCAAGCCCTGTCCACACTGGTATCTCAGGCCAGCCCCACCCACACTGTTATCTCAGGCCAGCTCCACCCACACTGGTATCTCAGGCAAGCCCTGCCCACACTGTTATCTCAGGCCAGCCCCACCCACACTGGTATCTCAGGCCAGGCCCGTCCACACTGTTATCTCAGGCCAGCCCCACCCACACTGTTATCTCAGGCCAGCCCTGTCCACACTGTTATCTCAGGCAAGCCCCACCCACACCAATATCTCAGGCCAGCCCCGCCCACACTGGTATCTCAGGCCAGCCCCGCCCACACTGGTATCTCAGGCCAGCCCCACCCACACTGTTATCTCAGGCCAGCCCCGTTCACACTGGTATCTCAGGCCAGCCCCACCCACACTGTTATCTCAGGCAAGCCCCACCCACACCAATATCTCAGGCCAGCCCCGCCCACACTGGTATCTCAGGCCAGCCCCGCCCACACTGGTATCTCAGGCCAGCCCCACCCACACTGTTATCTCAGGCCAGCCCCGTTCACACTGGTATCTCAGGCCAGCCCCACCCACACTGTTATCTCAGGCAAGCCCCACCCACACCAATATCTCAGGCCAGCCCCGCCCACACTGGTATCTCAGGCCAGCCCCGCCCACACTGGTATCTCAGGCCAGCCCCACCCACACTGTTATCTCAGGCCAGCCCCGTTCACACTGGTATCTCAGGCCAGCCCCACCCACACTGTTATCTCAGGCAAGCCCCACCCACACCAATATCTCAGGCCAGCCCTATCCACACTGTTATCTCAGGCAAGCCCTGCCCACACTGGTATCTCAGGCCAGCCCCGCCCACACTGTTATCTCAGGCCAGCCCCGCCCACACTGTTATCTCAGGCCAGCCCTGTCCACAGTGTTATCTCAGGCCAGCCCCGCCCACACTGTTATCTCAGTCCAGCCCCACCCACACTGTTATCTCAGTCCAGCCCCACCCACACCGATATCTCAGGCAAGCTCTGCCCACACTGTTATCTCAGGCCAGCCCTGTCCACACTGGTATCTAAGGCCAGCCCCGCCCACACTGGTATCTAAGGCCAGCCCCGCCCACACTGGTATCTAAGGCCAGCCCCGCCCACACTGGTATCTCAGGCCAACCCTGTCCACACTGTTATCTCAGGCAAGCCCCACCCACACTGTTATCTCAGTCCAGCCCCACCCCCACTGGTATCTCAGGCCAGCCCTGTCCACACTGTTATCTCAGGCCAGCCCCACCCACACTGTTATCTCAGGCCAGCCCCACTCACACTGTTATTTCAGTCCAACCCCACCCCCCCGGTATCTCACGCCAGCCCCACCCACACTGATATCTCAGGCCAGCCCCGCCCACACTGGTATCTCAGGCCAGCCCTCTCCACACTGTTATCTCAGGCCAGCCCCGCCCACACCGATATCTCAGTCCAGCCCCACCCACACCAATATCTCAGGCCAGCCCTGCCCACACCGATATCTCAGTCCAGCCCCACCCACACCAATATCTCAGGCCAGCCCTGCCCACACTGTTATCTCAGTCCAGCCCCACCCACACTGTTATCTCAGGCCTGCCCCACCCACACTGATATCTCAGGCAAGCCCTGCCCACACTGATATCTCAGGCAAGCCCTGCCCACACTGTTATCTCAGGCCAGCCCCATCCACACTGTTACATATAGTTAAATAGTTACATAGTAGTTGAGGTTGAATAAAGACAATAGTCCATCCAGTTCAACCTGTGTAGGTGTGTGTGGACCTATTCATTTCTCATACCTCTGAATTTTTCGATCCTTGAGATGTGGGCCAACTAGCCCAGTAACTAATGGCAAAATCCCGGACGAGCCCCCAAATGTAGCAGGTTTTCCAGGCATTGAGCCTGAGGTGGGTCTGCCATTGTTACCGGTTACCTCTCCAGCCCATGTGAGCTGTGACCCCAGGTGTAAGAACTGAGACAATGACAATTATGGCATCTTTGGTTTGGTTGTTTTATTGTATTTAGGGGATGGGAGAAGGGAATGAGTGGGATACTCCTCTGGCTCAACTAGGTACACTTTTGGGACTCTTTTGGCAAGAAATGCCTATTAGCGCTGTCTTGACGCCAGCCGATGCTAGCCAACACTTCCTGACACATGAATACACTGAAAACTGTGCTGGAACCTCGACTTTAATTCAGAGGTTCACATGAAAAGATAGAATAAAATATTTACAAAAATGTGAGGGGTGCACTCACTTGTGTGAAATACTGTACAACTATATAGATCAGATCACAATGAGGGACAAATGAGGAGGACAGAGGGACTTTGTTCCAAATCAGGGACAGTCCCTCGAAATCAGGGACAGTTGGGAGCTATGGTATTGACCAGGTGATGAGCGGTGCCTGGTTTCCTCCAGACATGACACCTGTCATTCAGGTGCCTTTTGAAAAAATTAGAAACGGGCTGTCATGTGCCTTTTACTGAGGAGTGGCTTCCGTCTGGCATTTCCAGGTAGCTGCCATAACTCCGGTATTTCTTCACAGGGCGGGCGGTCCTCTTTCTCATAAAAGTGGTCCAAGCGGCGGATTCGCTGCGGGATCACTTTTATGGGCAGCGGGAGAGGTGCCCACCCCCCCCCCCCCCCCACCACCACCACTTCCCGGTCATTTTCCCCACTTACCGGAGCTGTCGGTAATGGGGAAAACTATCCGGTCCTTTCCCCTCCTAGGCAGGAAGTCGAGTAAGGGCAAGCTGGCCCCCACTCCACTCTATGGCCTTGGAGGACCGGAGCGACGTCATACGTCACTTCCTCCCAACGGCCTTAAAAAAAAAGTTTTTTTTCCATGATGAAAAAAAATTACTTTTTTTTTTCTTTTAAGTGTAGATGTGACATTAAAGATGACCTGTCATGGCTTATTTCTATTACAAGGGATGTTTACATTCCTTGTAATAGGAATAAAAGTGATCAATTTTTTTTTTTTTAAAGGGACAGTGTAAAAATAAAAGGTAAAATAAATAGTAAGAAAAAAAAATGCAAAGTGCCCCATCACTCCGAGCTTGCGCGCAGAAGCGAACGCATACGCAAGTCACGCCCACATATGTAAGCGATGTTCAAACCACACATGTGAGGTATTGCCGCAATCATTAGAGTGGGAGAAATAATTTTAGCCCCAGACCTCCTCCGTAACTCTAAACTGGTAACCTGTAGAAATTTTTAAAGCGTCACCTATGGAGATTTTTAAGTACCGATGTTTGTTTCCACGAGCGTGCGCAATTTTGAAGCATGACATGTTGGGTATTTATCTCGGCATAAAATTATCTTTCACATTATATTAAAAAATTGGACTAACTTTACTGGTTTCTTATTTTTAATTAAAAAAAGTGTATTTTTTCCCAAAAAATTGTGTTTGTAAGACCACTGTGCCAAATACGGTGTGATATAAAATATTGGAACGATCCCCATTTTATTCTCTAGGGTCTCTGCTAAAAAGAAAAATAAATATATATAGATATATATAATATATATCTATATAGATATAGATATATATATATATATATATATATATATATTGTTTGGGTGTTATCAGTAATTTTCTAGCGAAAAATACTGATTTTAACTTGTAAACAAGTGTCAGAAATAGGCTTGGTCCTCAATTGGTTAAAAAAAAAAAAAGAAAAAGGAAAAAATTTTTTTTTTTAGTGTTAGTCTGGGTTCACACTACTGCGATGTAGGAACCAGCGTGATTCCATTGTGGGTTCCCGTATCGCATCTCCCCCGCAGCAGGCAGTTTACATTGCCCTCTGCGTACCGCAGCGGGTGTCAATACAAAGTTAATGACACCCCCAGATCGGTTTGCAGATCGCAGTGTGAACTGTGAATTCTGACAGGAATCAGATCGCATAAGTGTGAACACCCATGTGATCCGATTCTAATGCGGAAAAAAAAAGGTTCCTGCAGCATTTATTTATTTTTTTTAATTAATTTATTTTTTTAGCATTTTTATGTGAATGCGATAAGAGTTCATCCATACAAATTGTATGACTGAATTTGCATCGCACAGACATCGCATGTACAGTAATGCGGTGCAAATCACATGCGATGTCTGTGTTCATAATAGTGTGAACCCAGGCTTAGTGTAAGTTTGTTTTAAAGCGTAGTTTCACCTGGTTTTTGTGTTTATTGAAAGCCAGCAGCTACAAAAAGCGTATCTTCTGACTTTTAACCACTGTCCGACCTCCCCGCGCAGATTTACTGCGGCTGCGCATAATCACGTAGATCTGTTTCGCGTGCACAAAATCACGTAGATCTACTTGATTTTGCGCAGACGAGCCGCCCTGCCACAGTAAATCTGCATGGGGCGGTCGGCAACTGGTTAATATAATAATATATATATATACAGAAATCAATGGTGCGTGTTATGTGTTCTATAGAACTTGTTTTTTCCACATGGCCAGGGTAAATTATTTATTTATTTTTTTATTTTTATTGGAATTTTAATTTAACAATTTCAACACTAACATTTACATTTATTTGTTACTTCTGCGGTCATTTATTATTCTAGCCATCCACACATTAGAATGTCATGGGATTTACCTTTTTATTGTAAAGCGGGGCAGATCACCCTCGGGGTAATGTTTACATTTCCATACGAACATAGAAAAGTGATGGCAGAAAAAAGGCCAAGTAGTCAATTGAGTTTGCCCATTTTTATTTTATTTTTATTTATTTTTTTCCATAGAATTTTATTGAGTATTTAAAAAAGACAAAGAACAGTCATATACAACATATGAATCCATACATAACAAGAACATAACATGGCGTCCAACAAACATGATAAACCATTGTGGGATAAAAGCATCCTCCACCAAAAAAACAAACAAAAAAACAAAACAAAAAAAAAAAACAAAAAAAAAAAACAAAAAAACAAAACAAAAAAAAAGCATCGCCCAGAAATAACCTATGAGGATTTTCATGGTCAAATCTGTAAATATTAGTACAAAGAAAGGACAGCCACACCTCATCTGTATGATACCTTGCTTCCAGTGAACCCCCTGCACACTATGGGAAGGTCCGAGGCATTTTTATTTTTTTTATATAAGTTTTGTATTTTTGTTTTGTTTATTTATTTTTTTTCTTTACCCTTTTTTTGTATAGATGTATATTTGTTCTTAATTTAGGTATTGTTTGTAGTTGTTAACCACTCCAGCCCCGCAAAGGATTTTCCCCCCTTCCTGATCAGGCCCTATTTTGCGATTCTGCACTGCGATACTTTAACAGACAATTGCGCGGTCGTGCGACGCTGTACCCAAATACAATTGATGTCCTTCCCCCCCCCCCCCCTACAAATAGAGCTTTCTTTTGGTGGTATTTGATCACCTCTGCGATTTTTATTTTTGTGCTATAAACAAAAAAAGAGTGACAATTCTGAAAAAAACAAAAACAAAAAAAACAATATTTTTCACATTCTGCTATATGCAGAGTTGTATAAAGTACTTGAAACCCATACTTGAGTAAGGCTCCATGTACACGGGACGCTGGAAATGGTCGTTTAGGAGCAGTTGGGCGTTTTTTTCAGAAGCCCCTGAACCCATCTACATGTTATCTTATCTGTCCATGTACACCAGGTCGTTTACAGTCATTTGCAGGCAGTTGCGTTCAGGGACTTTTTTTAGAACGCAATTATTTGCGTTCGAACGTGTGTTTCCCGGCGTTTCAAACGCACAAACGCGTCCGAACGCGTCCGAACGCGATGTCCCGCGTTTAGCGTTCGCGTTTTTCCATTTTAAAGGGGAATAATTTTTTTTTACCTCTAGGAACGCTTCTAAACGCAAACGCCCGCAAACGCCGCTAAACGCCTGCTAAACGCGGGTACAAACGCGACCGAACGGACGTTTCAAACGTCCTAAAAATTCCAGCATTCAAAGGGACTTTTAACAACGTCCCGTGTACATGGAGCCTTAAAGTACAAATGCTCGATCAAAAAGTGACTTGAGTAGAAGTGGAAGTGCTCGATCAAAAAGTGACTTGAGTAGAAGTGGAAGTGCTCGATCAAAAAGTGACTTGAGTAGAAGTACTAAAGTATTCAACATTTTTTGTACTTAAGTATTGCAAGTAGTTTTTTTTTTAAATTTTGCTACTCAAGTACTGAAAGTAAAAGTACCAGTAGTTTTGAAAAAAATATTGCTACTCAAGTACTGAAAGTAAAAGTACAAGTACTGTGTTATGTAGTTATTAAAGAAAGAAGTCAAAAGTTTGAACATCATATTGTTTTTTATTATTTCAAATGCAGCTTTTATTTATACATACAGTAGCTTTTATTTTCGTATGCGCTGATTTACACATGACATTACACATATTTTTGAGCTTCATGAAACCTGCCATCTACTGTTCTGGCAGTGGTAATTTTTATAATTGTAACGAGTAACTATGCAGCACAAAAAAAAAATATCGGAGTAGAAGTATTGAAATCGTTAAAAAAATGTAGTGAAGTAAAACTGGAAGTAGGATAAAAAAATTCTACTCTAGGAAAGTACAGATACCGCCTTTCCGTACTTAAGTACAGTAGTGAAGTAGTTCTACTTAGTTACTATACATCTCTGGCTATATGACATTCTCAAAAAAAAAAATTTAAAAATCAAAATGTTTTAACATTTTGGGCCAAATTGTTTTCTGCTACATATTTTTGGTAAAAGAAATAGCAATAAGCGTATTTTGATTGGTTTGCGCAAAAGTTATTGCATCTACTAACTACAGGAAAGTTTTATGTCATTTTTTATTGTTTTATTGCTTTTTTTTTACTAGTAATGGCGGCGATCTGCGATTTTTTGCGGGACTGCGACATTGCGGCAGACAGATCGGACCCCTAACTGACATTTTTGACACTTTTGGGGGTACCAGTGACATTACTACAGTAATCAGTGCTAAAAATATGCACTGTTACTGTAATAATGACACTGGCAAGGAAGGGGTTAATACTGGGGGTGATCAAAGGGGTTAAATGTATGCCTCATGCTTACTGACGTGTGTGTGGGGGGGGATGGTTCTGTGACAGGCACAGAGAGATTGGGGTTGTAGTTTAGCTGAAACTGCTAATCTCTCCCTGCCTGTCTGACAGAAGATCCGCCTGCTTTGTTTACATAAGCAGGCGGGTCTTCTGTCGGTTTCTCTGACAATCGCCGCCACTCCTCCCGTGGCCCGCCTCCCGCTGTGTCTAAACACGCACTCCAGTCACGTAGTACTAAGTGACTGGATGCAGCCGAGCCACCCTGCCACAGTAAGAAGGCCGGCGGGATGTCTGCAAGCGGTTAAATTTTAGTTATGCTAATTTCTTATAGGAGCTTTTGTGATATTTCAGGTAGCCATTAAAAATGTGCTCTGTCAGTAAATGTTCATGTTTTGTCAGTAATATGTCAGTAAAAAAAAAAAAAACAGTTGGGGGGTGGGGGGGGGGGGGGGGGGTTGACAAGCTTGTGTCATGGGTGCAATGGTAAGTCATAATGACACTTTCAGGATCACAGTACTCCCCCTGACAATTGGTGATCTCACTTCCTGTTGTGTGTCCAGGACAGGAAGTGCAGGTAAATCTAAAAAATGTATGAACTTGTGGGGCCTTTTGTCACACAACTGCTGCTCCCCTTAGCACTGTGTCTGCCCCCTGCCGTAGAGCTCTGTGTTCCACCAGTACCACAGCCAAACAATGAGGGGACACTTTCTTTAAAGGATAAGTCCACCCTAAAACTGAAATTGCTGCAGCTATAGACCTCCTTGAACTAAGACTAACCTATCTAGCCCTGTAAAGAAGAAATCAGTATACATTCCTTTTTTTTAAGCCGATTCGACCCGATCTTAGGCGGCGGAAGCTCTGCAGAGCACACGGCTGACAATGGCTGTGAAATTAATGGGAAGTGATGTCACCTATAAAGTTACTATGGTGCTTCCGTTGTCGGCCGTGTCCTCTGCACCCGCCTACAAAGCAAAGCCGCGGCTGGGATCGGGTCGGATCGGCTTCAAAAAAGGTACGTATACTGATTTCTTCTTTACAGGGCTAGAAAGGTTAGTCTTAGATTGAGGAGGTCTATAGATGCAGGGATTTTAGTGTTTAGGGTGGACTTATCCTTTAAGGGTTGCTCTGTGACCCCTCCCATCTCCAGTGTGTTCTCCAGTTTTAATCAACTCAGAACCTTGCCCCAATGTGTCCCCATTGATCCTCAGCACCTTCCGCTTCCCACATCCTATCCATCTTCTGTGTGCCTCTGGTGATCCTCAGTGTTCAACCTTCCTACTACCAGTTTTCCTCTGTAACCCCTGTCCTGTATCCAGTGATCCCATGCACATCAGCCAGCATCCTGCATTCCAATGTGGCCCCATGCACCAAATCTAGTGGTCCTGTGTGACCCTGTACACTCCAGCTTTCATCCAGATTCCTTGGACCTTGTGCAGTGCCACAAGTATTTCATGTTCAAGTGGGACCTTAATGCAAAGATCCAATGTTCCAAAGTCCTTCTACGTTGATGATGATGCTTCTTCTGTAGGAGTTAAGGATGATTCACCTATGACTAAGTGAGTGTAAATCACGTTAGCTGGTAATGCTGTTCCCCTCTTTCTGTGTTTTTTTAGGAATTGTTTTTATGGACTTGCTGATTTTACTGGACGTGCGGTCAACCAGTTTCTTTTTTTGCCCATAGGAGTTAAAGCGGAGTTCCGGGCACAAAATCTGTATTTTTTTTTGTGCCCCTCCGCTAGCTACACATAACCTGTAAAGGAATTGGATAGTTATTTTTTTTTTTTTTGTACACTCACCTTGTAATCGAAGATCGTAAATACTCACCTCAGGGTACTTCCTCCTCCAGCGCCGCGGCTCACCCCGTCACTTCCTGCCTCGCGATGATTCCTGGGAGCTGAACGTCATCGCTCCCAGGAATCAATGCGACGGCACCGGCCCCGCACGTCACTTCCGGGCGACGCCGCATTCCCCTGCTAAACAGCTTCTGGGCATGCGCCGCACCGGAAGTGACGAGAGGGGCCGGTGCGGCGCATTCTGGGAGAAGAAGATGCGGAAGAAGACACCGAAGAGGACCGCGCCGGCTTCAGCTGCCCACAAGAGAGATGGAAACGCTGTGGAAGAAATTTTCAAAGTAAGTATTTCTTCTTGCAGGTAAGTGCGAACCGGGACAGATCAGAGGCTAGCCATTGTGGAATGTGCTAGCCCTGACTGTCCCGGGGGTATGTTCATCAAAAAATGAGATCTGTGCCCGGAACTCCGCTTTAAGGATGTTCTTTTCTCCATTAGCCCAGTGCAGCTAGGCCCCCCATATACCTTCTTACTTTAGAAATTCTCCTGAAAATTATAGGAAAAAAGCAGAGGTTGTGGGACTTTGAGTGAGGTCAGTCATTAATAAATATTAGAGGTAATATGAAATGTCACAAAAATGAATAATTTATTCCATATTTGATAAAAGGTACAATATTATAAATACAAATAAAAAATAAAAATATCCACATATCAAAAACTGAACATGAAGTATATAAATTCATAAAAATATATTTGCATAATAATCAATCAATGAATACATAAATCCGTCAATACATTATATAAATAAACAACAGGTTTGGTAATACCTTTGATATTCTGGTAGCTCTTTTGATCTTTTTGGACATATATGACCACATTTATTATGATGTATATCCCCCATTTTTTTCTCTCATTTGATTATATTTTTTACATAATCACTATGAAATATGATGAATGCACAGATAAATTATAATTTTATATTTTAATAATCTTTTTCAGATTATTTTGGTCATGATGTTTTCCCTCTACCATTGCCGATTTTTGTGATGTGTCGTTCTACTCCCTCTATGGGTCCTTTCCAGCCTCCCCTCCCTCTCCTTCTCCCCATGCTCCGACCTCGGCCAATTTACCCGCCTCAGCCCCGGGTTAGACAGTCGCTGGGTTTTGATGACCTCCTTCCTTTTCGGTATTTTCTTTTTTTTAGGCTACCTTAGTAAGTAGCTGTTTTTACTTATATTGCAGCAATGGTTATTTTTCCTACATATATGTTACACCTCAATGTTAATCTACATTTACAGACCCAGAATTTCAAACTAGCTCCTGATGAGTGGACGTTGAGCCACGAAACGCGTAGAGCCTATAAGATATGAAGATAGACTATTTGAAGACTGACTTACATGTTTTTTATTTATTTATGAATTTATATACTTCATGTTAAGACAGCTGTCTCTGGAGATAGAAACATAGAAACATAGAATGTGTCGGCAGATAAGAACCATTTGGCCCATCTAGTCTGCCCAATATATCTGAATCCTATGAATAGTCCCTGGCCCTATCTTATATGAAGGATAGCCTTATGCCTATCCCATGCATGCTTAAACTCCTTCACTGTATTTGCAGTTACCACTTCTGCAGGAAGGTTATTCCATGCATCCACTACTCTCTCAGTAAAGTAATACTTCCTCATATTACTATTAAACCTTTGCCCCTCTAATTTAAAACTGTGTCCTCTTGTGGTCGTTTTTCTTCTTTTAAATATGCTCTCCTCCTTTACCGAGTTGATTCCCTTTATGTATTTAAAAGTTTCTATCATATCCCCTCTGTCTCTTCTTTCTTCCAAGCTATACATGTTAAGGTCCTTTAACCTTTCCTGGTAAGTTTTTTCCTGCAATCCATGTACTAGTTTAGTAGCTCTTCTCTGAACTCTCTCTAGAGTATCTATATCCTTCTGGAGATATGGCCTCCAGTACTGCGCACAATACTCCAAGTGAGGTCTCACCAGTGTTCTGTACAGCGGCATAAGCACTTCTCTCTTTCTACTGCTTATACCTCTCCCTATACATCCAAGCATTCTGCTGGCATTTCGTGCTGCTCTATTACATTGTCTTCCCACCTTTAAGTTCAGTTTTTGATATGTGGATATTTTTATTTTTTATTTGTATTTATAATATTGTACCTTTTATCAAATATGTAATAAATTATTCATTTTTGTGACATTTCATATTACCTCTAATATTTATTAATGACTGACCTCACTCAAAGTCCCACAACCTCTGCTTTTTTCCTATATGTATACTAGGGATGGAGGTTCAGTCATAAGTCACACTTAAGATCATGATCCCCTCCCTTTCTCTCCTGAAAATTACTCAATCAGAAATCTGGTGCCTTGGAAGAGTGGCGATTTCTCGTGGAAGGCTTGTCTCATGGGACCATGATCTTCACAGATTATAAGAATTTAAAATATATTCAAACAACTTGGCAATGAAAAGAGAAGTTCGGGATTAAATAAAACAAACAGTCATACTCACCTAGGTAGATGCAGAACTGGTCCAATGCTGCACCTGTCCCCACCACCTCTAAGAGCGCTCAGTTATTGGTCTTCAATATACAGAGAGCCAGTGACCTCTGCTCTCTGCTCTGCCCCTCCAGTGCTCACTGGAGCAGCAGGCTGGGGAGGGGGCGGGAGCTGCTGGTTTAGGTTTTCAGTGGCATGCTAAAAGGTTTAGCCAGCTGCCGGTCAGGCATTTGGGTGGATCGCGATTCTTTCAGTGCCTGGGCTAGCTTTGTGATGTCAGCCAACAGTAGGCTTTAATGGGTCACTAGAGTGAAGAATTAAGTGCACTCCTGTGATCCAGAGGAGAAGTAGAGCCAAAGGAGCTTTGGCCCTACTTCTCCTTTAGAGGTTGTAAACCCTGGTGGGGAAAAAAAAACATAAAAAAAAATCTGTAAGACAAAGGCATAATGAGTCAGTATGCATTGCATGCTATTTTATTATGAAATACTTACCTTAGAACAAAGCTGTCTCAGTGGTACCCGCACACCGCAAAGACAGATGACATCTTCCCCTGGTGTTTCTTCCCGAGAAAAGATGTAGCCCTACGTTGGTCGCATGCGTGGTGCTGGGGGGGGGGGGTGGCAAGTGCACGCCGCCAGTGGCACGCTCCCACCCCCACCAGGCAGTGGGGAATACCGATCCATGGGACCGGTGGTCGCGATTGCCGCTGGGCACCCGCGATCGCTCCCTGCTGAGAGAGAAGGACGGTCAGCTGTTGTAATAACAGCTGACCGTTCTTCTCTCTGAAATTATCACAGAGCGCCTGTGACCCTTCTATATAGGATCACAGGTCTCTGTGGTCATTTCAAAAGCCCATCCCCCATACAGTTAGAAAACACTCTCCTAGGCACATACTTAACCCTTTGATCACCACTGTGCTAAAAATATGCACTGTTACTGTAATAATGACACTGGCAGGGAAGGGGTTAACCTAGGGGTGATCAAAGGGTTAAATGTGAGCCTAGGGGTTGTTTCTTAACTGTGAAGCCTCTTTCACACGGTCCGCCTCCGTAGGCGGATCCGTGTTGCTCAGCGGGGATCGATCCGCGATCCCCGCTGAGCCAGCGGATGACAGCTCCGTCTCCGCTTGCAGAGCGGAGAGGGAGGTGTCTCAGCCCCCGCTTCCCTCTATGGGACCGCCTGTCTGCTCTCATCCTTTCCGATCTGATCCGATCACTGAACGGATGGAAAAATAGGGTTTCCATCCGTCCAGATTTCACGGACAGGATCGGACACGGATGGCTGCGGGTGTCAGCGGAGGTGTCTCCGCTGACACCCGCTGCCCCATAGAGCTGCATGGAGGATCCGAT
Organism: Pelophylax lessonae; assembly: GCF_965119305.1. Lineage (NCBI taxonomy): Eukaryota > Metazoa > Chordata > Amphibia > Anura > Ranidae > Pelophylax > Pelophylax lessonae. Next base: position 44,586,078 of record NC_138770.1, read on the forward strand.
CAGATCCGCCTAAAAAACAGACAGGCGGATCTGATCGGATCGCCCGTGTGAAAGGGCCCTGAGGGGGATAGGCTAATGGAATCAACACAGAGACCTGTGTTCCTAAATAAGAGGAACACAGGAGCTCTGTATTGATTCCTGAGAGAACAACGGTCTGCTGTGTTTACAACAGCAGACCGCCGTTCTTTCTCCACGGGGAGCGATCACGGGTGCCCGATGGCAATCGCGGCCGCCAGCACCGTGAATCAGCTTCCCCACTGGCGAATGGGCGTGCACCCCCAGGATCGCTCCCGTGACCCGCCATACAGGTACAGCGTTTCGCGGGTACCTGTCGACCTGCCACTGTATATCGACGGCGGCTGGTCGGCAAGTGGTTAATAGTAAAAATGAGGGTAATGGTGTGGGAGAACAGAATCGTTCTTGCCAGTTGCTGTTATTGTGGATGGGCTGAACGTCAGTAGAGAATGACTGGACTGGGCAGTAAGCAAAAGGTCAGCATAAACTGGCTGGGTGGCTGACAGAAAATCTGCAGACACTGGCTGGGTGGCAGACAGAGGATCAGAAGAGACTAGCAGGACAGCAGGCAGGGGATCTGAAGAGACTGTCTGAGCAGCAGGCAGAGGATCAGCAGAGACTGGCTGGGCAGCAGGCAGAGGATCAGCAGAGACTGGCTGGGCAGCAGGCAGAGGATCAGCAGAGACTGGCTAGGCAGCAGACAAAAGATCAGAAGAGATTGTTAGGGTAGCAGGCAAAAGATCAGAAATGACTTTCAGAAGATCAGAAGAGACTGGCTGGGAAGTGTGCAGAAAATCCACAGAGACTGGCTCGGCGGCAGGAAGAGGATCAGAAGAGACTGACTGGGCAGCAGGCAGAAGATCAGAAGAGACTGTCTGGGCAGCAGGCAGAGAATAAGAAGAGACTGACTTGGCAGCAGGCAGAAGATCAGAAGAGACTGGCTGGACAGCAAACATAGGATCAGAAGTGACTGGCTGAGCAGCAGGCAGAGGATCAGCAGAGACTGTCAGGGCAGAAGGTTGTTATGGTGGATGGGCTGAATGTCAGCAAAGACTGGCTGGGTAGCAGGAACAAGGTCAACAGAGACTGGCTAGGTGGCAGACAGAGGATCAAAAGAAACTGTATAGGCAGCAGGCAGATAATCATACAATACTGTCTGGGCCGCAGAAAGAGGTTTAGAAGAGACTGTCTGGGCAGCAGGCAGAGGATCAGAAGAGAATGTCTGGGCAGCAAGCAGGGGATCAGAAGAGACTGGTTGGGCGGCAGGCAGAGGATCAGAAGAGACTGGACAGCAAGCAGAAGATCAAAAGAGACTGAGCAGCAAGCAGAAGACTAGATGAAACTGGCTGGGCAACAGGCAGATAATCAGAAAAGACTGGATGGGAAACAGGCAGATAACTTGAAGAGACAGGCTGGGTAGCAGGCAGAGGATCAGAAGAGACTGGGCAGCAAGCAGGGGATCGGAAGAGACTGTGTGGTTAGCAGGCAGAGAATCAGAAGAGATTGGCTGGGCAGCAGGCTTAGGATGAAAAGAGATCGGCTGGGCAGCAGGCAGAAGATCAGAAGAGCAGCAACTTTTCTGGCTCTGAAGAAAGGTGTTCGCCCCTGAAACGCGTCAGCCCAGCCACAGCAGCCCCATGCGGCACTCTGCATGCCATTTTGCTACATATGGGACCTTGGCTACCTTGGAGATTGTATATGTGTGTATTATCACACCTGCCTTGTGAGTGTATTGTATACTTTTTAACATTTTAATAAATGGTTTTAGTGGTGATGCACTAGGTCGGTGCGCCCCTTTTTCTTTTGTCTTTTCTCTCAGAAGATCAGAAGAGACTGACTAGGCAGCAGGCAGAGGATGAAAAGAGACTGTTCTGGGAAGCAGGCAGAAGATCAGAACAGACTGTCCGGGCAGCGGGCAGCAGGCAGCAGGCAGAGGTTCAGAAGAGACTGTCTGGGCAGCAGGCAAAGGATCAGAAAAGACTGTCTGGGCAATAGGCAGAGGATCAGAAGAGAATGTCTGGGCAGCAGGCAGAAGATCAAAAGAGACTGTCTGGACAGCAGGCAGAGGATCAGATGAGACTGGCTGGACAGCAGACAGAGGATCAATAGAGAATGACTGGGCAGCAGGCAGAGGATCAACAGAGAATGGCTGGGCAGCAGAGAGAGGAGTAGAAGAGACTGGCTGGGCTGCAGGCAGAGGATCAGAGGACACTGGCTGGGCAACAGGTAGATAAAAGTCTGACTGGATAGCAGGCAGGGAATCAGTAGAGAATGGCTCGGCAGCAGAAAGGGGGTCAGAACAGACAGATTGGGCAGCAGGCAGAGGATAAAAAGAGACTTTCTGGGCAGCAGGCAGAGGATCAGAAGAGACTGTCTGGGCAGCAGGCAGAGGGTGAAAAGAGACTATCTGAGCAGCAGGCAGAAGATCAGAACAGGCTGGCTGGGCAGCAGGCATAGGATCAGAAGAGACTGACTGGGCAACAGGCAGAGGATCAGAAGAGAATGGCTGGGCATTAGGCAGAGGATCAGAAGAGACTGTCTGGAAAGCAACCAGGGGATCTGAAGCGACTATCTGGGCAGCAGGCAGAAGATCAGAACAGACTGCCTGGGCAGCAGGCAAGGGATCAGTAGAGACTGTCTGGGCAGCAGGCAGAGGATCAGAAGAGACTGTCTGGGCAGCAGGCAGAGGGTGAAAAGAGACTATCTAAGCAGCAGGCAGAAGATCAGAACAGACAGGCTGGGCAGCAGGCATAGGATCAGAAGAGACTGACTGGGCAACAGACAGAGGATCAGAAGAGAATGGCTGGGCATTAGGCAGAGAATCAGAAGAGACTGTCTGGAAAGCAACCAGGGGATCTGAAGCGACTATCTGGGCAGCAGGCAGAAGATCAGAACAGACTGCCTGGGCAGCAGGCAAGGGATCAGTAGAGACTGCCTGGGCAGCAGGCAAGGGATCAGTAGAGACTGTCTGGGCAGCAGGCAGAGGATCAGAAGAGACTGTCTGGGCAGCAGGCAGAGGGAGAAAAGAGACTATCTAAGCAGCGGGCAGAAGATCAGAACAGACTGGCTGGGCAGCAGGCAGAGGATCAGAAGAGACTGACTGGGCAACAGACAGAGGATCAGAAGAGAATGGCTGGGCATTAGGCAGAGGGTCAGAAGAGACTGTCTGGAAAGCAACCAGGGGATCTGAAGCGACTATCTGAGCAGCAGGCAGAAGATCAGAACAGACTGCCTGGGCAGCAGACAAGGGATCAGTAGAGACTGTCTAGGCAGCAGGTAGAGGATCAGAAGAGACTGTCTGGGTGGCAGGCAGAGGATCAGAAGAGACTGTCTGGGTGGCAGGCAGAGGATCAGAAGAGGCTGGCTGGGCAGCAGGCAGAGGATCAGAAGAGACTGTCTGGGCGGCAGGCAGAGGATCAGAAGAGACTGTCTGGACGGCAGGCAGAGGATCAGAATAGACTGTCTGGGTGGCAGACAGAGGATCAGAAGAGAATGCTTGGGCAGCAAGCAGAGGATCAGAAGAGACTGTTAGCATACCTCCCAAATTTTTGAGATGGGAACGAAGGACACCTATTAGCTAAAGTATGTAGGCATAGGACACACCCCCTGCCATGTCCCCTAAAAGGAGAATTATGCAAAAAAATGATTTGTTAAACCGACAAGTGCTTTATTTTACGACTGCTATTCCTTTATACAATGAAAAGTGAGGGAACCCACGCGCTATCAATTGATAAGACAATAACGACCTTGAATTGCTGCATACACCATAAAATGACAGATTCCTATGCCAAATAAACAAGTGATATATAAGTAAAGGTGCTGCGCTATTCTGTAATATTGGACGAATATAAAGAAAATAAATAAATATAAATAGATAAAAATAAATATGACAAAATACCAAAGTGCTATATCATCAAATAAACAATGTGACATGTGATCTATCATCCATGGATAAATAAGTGATGGATAAAAATGAAATTGGAAAAGGGAAAAACAAACAGATGTATTGCCTGGATCTTCAATCAAAGAGAAGAGAAAAATTAGTACGTTGAAATCCAATGAAACGGTTGTGCAAAGTAAAAATAGCAGATGATGTCTAAATCCTTGAACAGTGCAAAGTATAATACTCAATAAATAGTGTATTTGGAGTAAAACAAAAGAGGCTGCTTAAGTGAAGGGTTTTGGCAATATAAACAGAAAAAAGTCTTCATGGTTACGTAAATAAATCACTTTTTGATAAAGTATTCACTTTTGTCAATTTCGTTTTTATCCATCACTTATTTATCATTGGATGATAGATCACATGTCACATTGTTTATTTGATTATATAGCACTTTGCTATTTTGTCATATTTATTATTATCTATTTATATTTATTCATTTATTTATTTTCTTTATATTCATCCAATATTACAGAATAGCGCAACACCTTTATTTTTATATTCCTTAATATTGGCTTTTGAACTTTACAAATGCGGCAATTTAGAAATTGGATGAAACGCTTAGCACTGGGAAATACTTTTTGACAGATAAAAAGTGCATCTTAGATACAACTATATACAGTAAGACCGCATTCACACTGGTCAGACTTGGACCGCGACTTGTCAGCCTGACAAGTCGCGGTCCGTCACGCTCTCATTGTGTAGTACAGGAGCCGTTCTAATAGGAGCGACAAAAGTCGCTCCGACTTAGAAAAAGGGTCCTGTACTACCTCAGGGCGACCTGGAGGCGACTTGCATAGACATTCATGTTATGAAGTCCGTGCAAGTCGTGCCGAAGTCGCGCTGCACGCGACTTCACAGGTCGCCCCCTAAGTTGAAAACAGGAACAGTTGGGAGCTATGGGGCGGTCACCAATCTCTAGGCAGATTTCTCACATCTTATTCCTCCCACATATCCTTACACGGCCCTCTGCTACACATAACACAGCATAGAGGGGTTTGGTGAAGGTGGCGGTGAAGGTGTGGAGGTGTCGGATGGGGTCACGCATATAGAAGGAGATCTGCCCGGCCTCATAATCCAGATATACCCGGACTCGGCCACCGGGAATATTGTCAGGGAGCTCGATCTCATCACTGTCATGTATTAATGCATACTCTTTACCCGTCCTGTCCAAACCCCAGGACACGTCATTACATCCAATCAAGGAGTCATCCCCCTCCCTGTCTATACTGTCATAACACATCCCGATTCTCCAGTTATCTGATCTCGAGACATCTACTTCCCAATAATGTCTCCCTGAGGAGAAACTCCGACTACCTAAAACTTGATCACAATCTATAAATCTCTCTGAACTACATATGCGAGGTGGGACTCTACTTGACCTGGAAGCAGTCTTCAGGTCATGTGAGATATAAACATCATCAGCAGCTGTGTTCATATCCAATATTATGTCTACAGCCTTCTGTATAAAGATCCCCTCATTTACACCAGTTATTATATCAGATAAACCTGTATTTATCATACGTGAGACCCCAGCAACATCCAGATTCTCTCCATAATTGAGCAGTTTCTCATGTCTCTCTCTGTCCTCATCATCTCCATCCTCAGTATCACACAAGTCACCTGTGTCCGGTTCCTGTAGGACAGTCAATGGATCCGTCATGGCACACAGCTCCTCTAAGTGACTCGTCTTTCTGGACAGCTCCTCCATCTTTAATTCCAACTGCTGGATCAGATCATTGACCGGGCTTAAGATCCGCTCTGCCTGCCTGGAAATCTTATTCAGGACCCTCTTCTCCAGGTCTTCCAGACGTCTCTGAAGGTCTCTGAACAGGGCAATGACTCTCTTTTCTTCACCATCTGCTTTTCCCTGTATTTTTCCCCTGTGTTCCTTTAGACTCCGAACTCTTCCTTCTGTGTTCTTTGTCTTAGTATTCAGTTTCTGCACATTATTTGTCAGTTTCTTTTTCATCTTCATAGAAGCATCCTGCAGAGTCTCCACCTGGTGTCCCCGATGTTCTCCAGTTAAACTGCAGGAGATACAAAGACAGGCCAAGTCCTCGGTGCACTAATATTCCAGGATCTTCTTATGGACGGAGCATTTCCTGTTCTCCGGGGTGGTGGTGGGGTCACATAAGACGTGTTCTGGTGACTTGCTGTGGACTCTCAGATGGTCATCACATAGAGAAGCTTCACATTGCAGGCAGGATTTCACAGCAGGTACAGAGGTGTGAATACAGTAAGTACAGGAGATCTGTTGATCTGGCTGAGAGGAACGAAAACGCTGAATTATGTTACGCAGAAATAAATTGCTGTGCAGTGGAGGTCTCTCCTGGAACTCTTCCCTGCACTGAGGACAGGAATAACCTCCAGACTCCTCCAGTGTATCAAACACACGATCAATGCAGACACGGCAGAAGTTGTGTCCACATTTCAACATTACAGGATCCGTATAAATGTTGAGGCAGATGGAACAATCCAGCTCCGCTCTCAGATCTGAGGACGCCATTGCTGACAGCAGAGAGAGAAATGAACAACAAAGTTTCTTATTATCCAATACCAGTTTGCCCAGTTAGGCAGGTTCTTACCTGGAAAACAAAGACACTTGAAGCAGAACTGAAAAACATCAATGATCCCTCCCCAAAAAAACAATAAAATCGTAAGCTTTGCCAGGACCGGTTCTTTTTAACTACTTCATGTCTGGGCCAGTTTTTTTTTACTTTCTTGTTTTTGATAGAAAATTGCTTAGAATCTCCAAAGAAAATTATATTTTCTGAAAGCAGAGGCCCTGGTAAATACTGATATTGAAACGCGTAGTGTCTCCAGCACCATACCTCAGGTTCCTCCATGTTGGATCAGTCACTTCCTATCTGATTTGTAAAAAGAGTCGTTAATGTTTTTTAACATTTTTTAATTGTGCAATTGTGTATTATTCTTGCCCATTTGCCAATTTTTGTACTTATTGTCTATACAAATAAATAATCTTTTTGATATATACCTGAGTCAGTACCCGTTATAGTCCCATCCAGGGGGATCCTTTCCTTGAATACAACTGTGGCAGTTGCACTTTTTTATGTCACACGACATTTGTGCAACGTTTTATCATACGCATATTTTCAGAAATAAATATGAGTATTGGTGCACACAAACACAATATAATACCTAGTGTAAAAAGTCTGGTTGCGCTACTAAATTGCAATAAAATGAACAATGTCAATCATGCATACAAAATAGTGTACAAACAATTTGAAACAAATAAAAATGTGAGTAAACAAAGTCTCTGGTTTCTCTTGCAAATCAATATAATGTGTTTTCCGTGAACAACTCCACCAGAAAAAATCTAAATAGATGAATGTGCAAATAAAGTCCAGTGTACATGTAAATTCCAAAAATAATCAATGGTGGCCGTGAGAAAACCAAGTGCTGCTGCAAATCAACGAACGTGATGTGAAAATCCCATCACCTGGTGAATTCACCGCTTACCAGCTTTTTTTTTTTTTTTTTAGCCCGTGGTGTGTGAAACACACTCAAAAGACTTAACACCCGGTGCATAAAAAAGTGCACACACGCAAACGTGAGACACACAAAAAAGTGCACAAGGCGTACACACATGGCCCTCCTCCGAAGAGGAAGGGCTCTGACCCTGATCCCCCGGGGCGAGAAGCTCCTGACAGGGACTGAGGTACTCACTTAGGTCCACCCAGCCAAAGCCAGGCAGACCCCGTTCTCCAGGGGGACTGCCGAAACAGCCCACCCCAAGTACTAGGTGGGGCTCCCCCGAAGGGAGACCCCATGAGAGAGGGCGAACTAAGCCAAAAGGCCATATCCACCCCCTCCCAAGACTTTCAGGGCAGGCCCGAGGACCTACGCCATACTCATCGTGCAAGTGACAACCAAAAAGGGACAAACGTGACACACAACAAAGAAGAAAGAGTGGGGAAAGGGGAAGTGGAGAAGTGCTGGGTAGTGCCAAAGTGCAGGAACTTGGCAGGCCCCCCGGCCAGGAATAAAAAATTCCTCTGGTGCTGGCCAAAAGGCCCACCCCAAGAGGCAGGTGCTGAAAAAGTGTGATGGTGCAGTGACCAAGATGCCACAAAAACTCAGGTGAGCTGCCCCTCACCAGTGAAATTGAGGCACCCCTGGGCTGCCACCCCAGGGGCACGTACACCACGGGCTTTTTCGGTCTCAGCCCCTGGCCAGACCCAGTGTAGCCCTTACCTACCAGGAGGCTTGGAATGTGAACAGCATTAGGGAGAGCTTGCCTTCAACTGGGGACTAGGCCCTCCATTCAAAGGCCCAGTTCAACCCAGGAGGAAAAAGCCCTCCCACCGCCATCCCAATTCCTCACCAATTATATCCAGGAGCAGTACTAGCCGATGTGAGTGCCAACACCAGCTTTCCCGCTCCCTTAAAACTGATATGAGCGGACCCATTCAAATCAGGAAGGCAATGGAACCATCCGGCTTTCTCTGGTGTGGCTTACTTCCCAGTCCTCCGGTAGTTCCAGAGCGCCCCGGTTCGTTTTGGCCCCCACCGATACTAACCATCAGGTTCCATACCAACTGATAAGAAAAGATACTACACTTGATCTTAGCCAAAAGGCCGAGAAGCGATAACCGCTTACCAGCTTTAACCACTTGCCGACTGCCGCACGACTATTTACATCGGCAGTCAGCCCCTCACAGGCAGAGCGACGTAGGGATACGTCACTAGCCTGTAAGGGTGTGGGGAGCGAGTGCGCGCCGCCGGAGGTGCGCTCCCGCTCGGTCACGGACCCCCCTGCGCGTGTGCCTGGCGGACCCGATGTACGCCAGGCACTCGCGATCGTCCGTGACAGCGGGAGAAAGCCAGGCGGCTAGTGTAAACAAAACCGCCTGTCAGTTCTCCCTGTGTAAGAATGATGATCAAACGGTTCTACTATGTAGGACCGATGATCATTGTTCTTACACACACAGCCACAGCCAATCACAGTTAGAAGCACGCCCCTAGGACACACTTAACGCCTCCCTCTCCAATACAGTTAACTCCTTCACTGCGAGTGTCATTTTTACAGTAACAGTGCATATATATATATATAGCACTAATTACTGTAGTAATGTCACTGGTAACCCCAAAAGTGTCAAAAATGTCAGTCAAGGGTCCGATCTGTCCGCCGCAATGTCACAGTCCCGCAAAAAAAATTGCAGATCGCCGCCATTACGCGTTAAAAAACAACAACAAAAATGACAAAAATCTTTCCCTTAGTTAGTAAACGCAATAACTTTTACGCAAACCAATCAAAATACGCTTTTTGCGATTTTTTTTACCAAACATATGGTAAAAAAAAAATTGGCCTAAAATGTTAAAAAATTTAGATTTTTACATTTTTTTTGGGGAATTTCTTATAAAAAAATGTGAAAAATATTGTTATTTTTGCAAAATTGACGCTCTTTTTTTGTTTATAGCGCATGATCAAAAAATCGCACAGCTGATCAAATACCACCAAAAGAAAGCTCTGTTTGTGGGGAAAAAAAGGACGCCAAATTCGTTTAGGTATTCGTTTTTTGCGATTTTTTTTTTACCAAACATAGGTAGCATAAAACAAATTGGCCAAAAATTTTAAAAAATTTAGATTTTTACATTTTTTTGGGGGGAATTTCATATAAAAAAATTTGAAAAATATTGTTATTTTTTCAAAATGTACGCTCTTTTTTTGTTTATAGCGCAAAAAGTAAAAATCGCACAGGTGATCAAATAGCACCAAAAGAAAGCTCTGTTTGTGGGAAAAAAAGGACGTACATTCCGTTTGGGTACGGCGTCGCACGACCGCGCAATTGTCTGTTAAAGTCACACAGTGCCGAATCGCAAAATAGGCCCTGGTCAGGAAGGGGGTAAAATCTTCCGGGGCTTAAAGTGGAGTTCCACCCTAATTTTATACTTACCTCCATCTTCTCGCTCCGGGTCAGCTGAAAAACAAATGGATAATCGCAATTTTTTTTTTTTTACTTACCTTGTAGAGAAAATATACTCACCTTACTTCCTTCTTCCTCCCCTCGGCGGCCGCGGCGATTCGTCACTTCCTGGCTCTGCAATGATTCCTGGGAGCTGAATGTCATCGCTCCCAGGAATCATTGCGCCTGCACCGGCCCTGACGTCAGTTCTGGGGCGCGCACGTCATTCCCTTCTAAACAGCTTCTGGGCATGCCCAGAAGCTGTGGAGGGATGACGCGCGATAAAGTGACGTCGGCCCCGACGTCGGAAGTGACGTCGGGGCCGGTGCAGTGCATCGTGGGACCGAAGAAGAAGGAAGAGGACGCAGAAGAGGATCGCGCTGGCTTCAAGCTGCCCACACCTGAGATGGCAGTGCTGGAGAATACATTTTCAAGGTAAGTATTTCTCCCAAAAGGTAAGTGCAACCCGGGACAGATCAGAGGCTAGCCATTGTGGAATGTACTAGCCCTGACTGTCCCAGGGGTATTTTTATTAAAAAATGTATAACCAGGGTGGAACTCCGCTTTAAGTGGTTAAGTAGATTTAGGGCAGATAGACAGAATATGAATCCAAAGGTACCTCTGTAGATAACCAAAAGGGAGTGCTGTGTTGGAATCCACCCTCGTGTGTGACAGGGGGGGGGGGGGAGCTGCTTACCAGATCCCACTGTTTCCAAACATGTAATGAATGTAGACTCTCTCTGGATATGTAAATGAGGGACTCCTGGTGTTTCCTGGTTCTTCTCTCGGAATGACACTCATATAAGGTGCACCATGAAAATGAGGGAAGAGACTAATAGTGCATTACCTTTTATCACATTTATTAGAAAAGTAAAGATTGCACTTACAGGAAAAAACAAAGATGCAAGTTCTGTCTGGAGAGCGGCGGCTGCCTGCAGTGTGTAATGTTCCGGTACCTTTGGTACCCTAAATTACACTTTCCACAAGTGTATGCGCCCCACCATTTACTTTTGGAAAGGTGCGCATACACCTTTAAGACTGGAGCTGTCATCACCCAGCGCCGGACTAGATGGCTATTTAAGGCGTCGGTTCTCACTCACATGTGTTCGTTCAAACACCCTTACCTGGATGCTAACCTTGCTTGAAGCTTCCATGCTTGCAAGCTCACCTCGCTGACGGAACCTCGCTGCGCTGATCCCTGTATCCCGCTACTGGATCATCCGCCTCTCCTGAACCACCCTTCGGCTGTATCGCTAATAGTGCTAAGTACCCCGCAGGGGAATTCTCTATAAACTTATACTAAGCTTACACTATCTAGCTCTGCATAGTAAAGACTGTTTATCACATCTGCATAACTAGATTGCTAGCTCTTGAGACTACTGCTACTTTTCTGCACTGGGTTGATCTCTTTTGTATGTCCACCTGCTATTCTGTCATCTGCTACCATACAACATTGCTAAACCTTCCTGCATCTATCTGCTACTGTCTCACCTTCAAGTGTCTATCACCTACCACCTCCACTCAACCTATCCCTCAACCTTCATCATTGTGTTACCACATACATAAAGTCACTCTAGGAACCAGCTTGCTAATTGTGTGTATTTACTGGCTGAAATAAGACCTTCCACACATGATGAGTCATTGAGGTTGGGAATGGTATCTCAGCATATCTCTTACATGACTACTGACGTGGAACTATTTCTGCAGCTGAAAATCCACACCATATAAGAAACGCAGGAGCGTTACACAGTGCAAGCCACGGCTGTTGTGACTGACGGCGCGACTCCTCCTTCGCTCTGATGCGTTTCCTCCCTATTGGGCTTCCACGGAGATAGGGCTTCCTCCTATCTCCGTGGAAGCCCAATAGGGAGGAAACGCGTCAGAGCGAAGGAGAAGTCGCGCCGTCAGTCACAACAGCCGCGGCTTGCGCTGCAGGCAGCCGCCGCTCTCCAGACAGAACTTGCATCTTCGTTTTTGATAAAGGTAGTGCACTATTAGTCTCTTCCCTCATTTTCATGGTGCACCTTATATGAGTGTCATTCCAAGAGAAGAACCAGGAAACACCAGGAGTCCCTCATTTACATATCCAGAGAGAGTCTACATTCATTACATGTTTGGAAACAGTGGGATCTGGTAAGCAGCTCCCCCCCCCCCCCCTACCCTGTCACACACGAGGGTGGATTCCAACACAGCACTCCTTTTTGGTTATCTACAGAGGTCCCTTTGGATTCATATTCTGTCTATCTGCCCTAAATCTACTTAAAGCTGGTAAGCGGTGAATTCACCAGGTGATGGGATTTTCACATCACGTTCGTTGATTTGCAGCAACACTTGGTTTTCTCACGGCCACCAGTTATTATTTTTGGAATTTACATGAACACTGGACTTTATTTGCACATTCATCTATTTAGCTTTTTTCTGGTGGAGTTGTTCACGGAAAACACATTATATTGATTTGCAAGAGAAACCAGAGACTTTGTTTACTCACATTTTTATTTGTTTCAAATTGTTTGTACACTATTTTGTATGCATGATTGACATTGTTCATTTTATTGCAATTTAGTAGCGCACCAGACTTTTTACACTATTCCATTTATACACTTTTGGTAGCAGCACACTCACATTTATCAGCGCACTTTTTCATTTATAATTATTAACAATATAATACCTACTTTTTTAATATAAAATATAGGGTTGATCGAGTAAATAAATATCAAACAAGTCAAGCCTTAAAAATAAATGAATGTGCATGTGAAATGGCGAAAAACGTTGGTAACCAAAATTTTTCATAGGCGAAGCTTTAAATGCCTTTGAAGGTTAGAGGTAATCGTGAATAATGGCCCCAGAATTATTGACCTCACTATGATGTTCACGGTTATACCTCAAATGTGAGGTGCAATTGTTGTTTACATATACGTGTGCACCCTATGCTGGTATTTCCATTTGGGGGGGGGGGGGGTTGTGAAGGGGAAAATGGGGGTGCCTTTCAATTTCTTTTAAATTATATTTCTTTTATTATAATTTAATGTTTTTAACACCTTTTTTCCCATTTAACTGTAGCACCCTACAAGGTAGGTGCTAGGCAAAGGTATAGTGGGCCTCAGCTGCCTAACAGCAGGGCCATGATTTTCAGCTGGACTGTCATGTCTCCCAGGTGTGGCTACTGAGAGGGGAGTCTCCCCACTGGCTCCATGAGAGGATTCTCATTGGGCAATGGAGGAAACCCAATCAGTGGCTCATTCAGGACTGTATCTACCCCAGAAGGCAGATTCTGCCGCAGAGGATTCTGGGAGTGGGTATAAGTTTGAGGGGAACGCATGACGCAAGGTCTTTGGCGGGAAGCAGAGCCCCAGGAGGGAGAGTACGGCTGTCTCCCCTCCTGTTAGAAGGATTGGGTGTCTCGGGTGGCTGCCTGAGAGTACAGAGAGAGCTGAGCTGCAGAGAGGATACGGTGTGCCGAGGACCAGCGGAGAAAGAGGGGTTCATTCCAGGAAAGCATTTCAAGTTCGTGAGTACTGTGAATTGCCCCTGGGGGTCTGTTTAGTGTAGAGGGGACCACTCCGGTGAAGGACCCAGGGATCCAGGAGCCAGCTAGTGTAAAGGGGGTGCCTAGTCAGAGGACCCTGAAGTGTAAGAGGGGGTGCCTAGACAGAGGATCCTGAAGTGTAAAGGGGGCGCCAGCAGTTGGGCCCTGAAGAGTTAAGTGTACAGAGAGCAGTGTACAGTGTTAAGAGTTGCAGCAGCACAAGCAGTTACAAGGAGCTACCTCAGTCAGTGAAGGGCTGGAGGGAGCTGTTCGCCGGACTTTTGAGCAAGACAGAGTGTCAAGAGTCAAGTGTTATTACAGTCCTGGATCTTCAAAGTTAACCAAGGAGTTAAAATCGAAGTTCTAGCACAGTTCAGCAAAACAGTATTTTCAAGCGTCAGGAAGCGTTGGTCGCATCCAGCTGGCGTCAGAACAGCACTAACCGGCATTTTCTGCAAAGAGTCCCAGTTTAAACCTAGTTGAGCCAGAGGAGTATCCCACGCATTCCCTTCTCCCATCCCCATTACAAAATAACTAAAACAAACCAAAGATGCCGGAATGGTCATTGTCTCAGCTCTCACACTTGGGTTTTCAACTTAAATGTGTTGGAAGTGTTACTGGTAACAATGGCAGACCCACATCAGGCCCAATGCCCGGAAATCCTGCTACATAACTTTATTGCTTCCACAAGGCAGCTAGCAATCCCCTATGTGATGGGCAGGTGACAGGTATTCTTCATGGAGACATTGGGGGTCTACTAGACTTCCAATGTCTCCCCTGGTTGCTTCTATTTTCATTTACCAAAGAGGAGATGAGGGAATGGAAGTTCCCAAACCTCCTCTCCCTCTGTATAGTGAGTGCATTTATCATGGTCCAGGGCTCCCCAGAGGTACGGGAGAGCCTGGGAACCATGATGGGTGGCAGTGGGGGGACGGTGACCCTTCTCAGTACCATAAAAGTAATCAGACAAGAGGTGTAGCTTGGCACGCTACAAGCATGGCTGCTTGATCAAAGGGCCCCTCTGCTATGATCTGAATCAGGCCTTGGTCCTGTCGTACCTTGGCTTCATTGTGGCAGTGGTTGGCTTCCACCGAGGCATGTACAAGAGTTTTTACAACCTCCTCCATGCCTCCTTCAGAGGTTTGTAGTGCCTGCGCTACTTTGACCCAGGACATCCAAAACAGGCACCAGTCCTTTAAAATATCAGTCCTTTACTAAAATCTGCCCACATACAAGCATCAGATGTGATCTTTGGGGTTCGGAACAAGCCAGCTTCTTGTAAAGGTAAATAGTCTTTTTTTCCCCCCAAAAACCAGGCAAAAAATACACAAAAGTTTTGGCTCACCGCCAAACAAAATAGTCACTTCGCAGAGTTTTTAGTCCCTGCCTGCTTTGAGGGTCCAGCAAAACAGCACAAGCTTAGCAATGTCTTGGTAATGAGCAGTACACATCTCTACTTCTCACATGTATCCTGCTCCTCATCACATCTCAAACACCTGCTGACTGTTTCCTGGCATTTTCAGCCCCGTCTGGCAGGCGGGTTTACCCTGCTGGGACTGAAACACCCGTAATCAGGGTTGGAGGCTCTTTCCCACCCTAAAGCCTCCAAATTCTGGGTTCTTTATAAGAACTTAATAATCCTTGGAATGCTGCAAATCAGTTTTTCCTCTCCATCAGATCACCTCAGAACCCCTCACCCAGCATGCTTGAGAATCCTTGGGAACCACAACTGGATTTCTTTTCATCCCCCTTAATAGAACCACAACCCAAATAATGGGGACACATATCTGCCTTCCAGGACCCACCCCTGGTGTTCTGTACAAGAGATACAAAGTAACATTGTTTATAAACATTGATCAGACAGGCGATAGAGAGATACAAAGTAACATTGTTTATAAACATTGATCAGACAGGAGATGGAGAGATACAAAGTAACATTGTTTATAAACATTGATCAGACGGGAGATAGAGAGATACAAAGTAACATTGTTTATAAACATTGATCAGACAAGAGATAGAGAGATACAAAGTAACATTGTTTATAAACATTGATCAGACAGGAGATAGAGAGATACAAAGTAACATTGTTTATAAACATTGATCAGACAGGCGATAGAGAGATACAAAGTAACATTGTTTATAAACATTGATCAGACAGGAGATGGAGAGATACAAAGTAACATTGTTTATAAACATTGATCAGACAGGAGATAGAGAGATACAAAGTAACATTGTTTATAAACATTGATCAGACAGGAGATAGAGAGATACAAAGTAACAGTGTTTATAAAAATTGATCAGACAGGAGATACAGAGATACAAAATAACATTGTTTATAAAAATTGATCAAACAGGAGATACAGAGATACAAAGTAACATTGTTTATAAACATTGATCAAACAGGAGATACAGAGATACAAAGTAACATTGTTTATAAACATTGATCAAACGGGAGATAGAGAGATACAAAGTAACATTGTTTATAAACATTGATTAGACAGGAGATAGAGAGATACAAAGTAACATTGTTTATAAACATTGATCAGACAGATGATAGAGAGATACAAAGGGGGAAATTTACTAAAGCTGGAGCACTCAGAATTAGGGGCAGCTGTACATGGTAGCCAATCAGCTTCTAACTTCAGCTTGGAACCTGGAAGCTGATTGGTTTCTATGCAGCGATGCACCAGATTTTGCACTCTCCACCTTTAGTAAATAAACCCCAAAGTAACATTGTTTATAAACATTGATCAGACGGGAGATAGAGAGATACAAAGTAACATTGTTTATAAACATTAATTAGACAGGAGATAGAGAGATACAAAGTAACATTGTTTATAAACATTGATCAGACAGATGATAGAGAGATACAAAGGGGGAAATTTACTAAAGCTGGAGCACTCAGAATTAGGGGCAGCTGTACATGGTAGCCAATCAGCTTCTAACTTCAGCTTGGAACCTGGAAGCTGATTGGTTTCTATGCAGCGATGCACCAGATTTTGCACTCTCCACCTTTAGTAAATAAACCCCAAAGTAACATTGTTTATAAACATTGATCAGACAGGAGATAGAGAGATACAAAGTAACATTTTTTATAAACATTGATCAGACAGGAGATAGAGAGATACAAAGTAACATTGTTTATAAACATTGATCAGACAGGAGATAGAGAGATACAAAGTAACATTGTTTATAAACATTGATCAGACGGGAGATAGAGAGATACAAAGTAACATTGTTTCTAAACATTGATCAGACGGGAGATAGAGAGATACAAAGTAACATTGTTTCTAAACATTGATCAGACGGGAGATAGAGAGATACAAAGTAACATTGTTTATAAACATTGATCAGACAGGAGATAGAGAGATACAAAGTAACATTGTTTATAAACATTGATCAGACAGGAGATAGAGAGATACAAAGTAACATTGTTTATAAACATTGATCAGACAGGAGATAGAGAGATACAAAGTAACATTGTTTATAAACATTGATCAGATGGGAGATAGAGAGATACAAAGTAACATGGTTTATAAACATTGATCAAATGGGAGATAGAGAGATAGAAAGTAACATTGTTTATAAACATTGATCAGACAGGAGATAGAGAGATACAATGTAACATTGTTTATAAACATTGATCAGACAGGAGATAGAGAGATACAAAGTAACATTGTTTATAAACATTGATCAGACAGGAGATGAAGAGATACAAAGTAACATTGTTTTATAAACATTGATCAGACAGGAGATAGAGAGATACAAAGTAACATTTTTTATAAACATTGATCAAATGGGAGATAGAGAGATACAAAGTAACATTGTTTATAAACATTGATCAGACAGGAGATAGAGAGATACAAAGTAACATTGTTTATAAACATTGATCAGACGGGAGATAGAGAGATACAAAGTAACATTGTTTATAAACATTGATCAGACGGGAGATAGAGAGATACAAAGTAACATTGTTTATAAACATTGATCAGACGGGAGATAGAGAGATACAAAGTAACATTGTTTATAAACATTGATCAGACAGGAGATAGAGAGATACAAAGTAACATTGTTTATAAACATTGATCAGACGGGAGATAGAGAGATACAAAGTAACATTGTTTATAAACATTGATTAGATGGGAGATACAGAGATACAAAGTAACATTGTTTATAAACATTGATTAGATGGGAGATACAGAGATACAAAGTAAGCTCCTACTCTCCTCCCCTCCCAGCACCCCTACATCACCCAGTTCCTCTTCTCTACTCCTCCCCTTTTCTCCCAACTCCTCCCTTCCTCTCCATTCTACTCTTCTCCCCTCTCCTTCCAGCTCCTTCTGTCCTCCCTACCCCTCTTCTCCCATCTTCTCCTCCCCTTCTCTCTCTCCACTTATGCTAGCTTTCTACCATCTATCCACTCCTCTGCTGTCCTCTTTACCCAAAGCGTCCTCTCCTGTCCTCCCCTCTCCATCAGCTTCACCTCTTCTTCTCCCTTCTTTTCTTCTCCCTTCCAGCTTTTCTTTTCCTCCCTAATACTTACCAGAGCAATCCAGTGATGTGCACAAAATTATTGGACAAATAGCTAAATAGACCCCTTTGTGCCATTTCAAAACAGGACAATTATAAAATACGTTTACCTTTTATAAAATACATATACCTTTTATGTACAGTACCATTATTATTTTTTTAACTAAGCTAATAAAATAGACAAAAGGGTGTTTTAAATTTTATTTTTGTTATATTTTTGTCTATGGATTGCATTAAAGATAAAATCATTTTTGCAAGACAATATCACAAAACAGATCGGTTTGTACTTAGAATTGTATATGTACGGTATTACTTTATTATTGACAAATTCATTGGGGTTGGTTTACTAAAGGCTGGCAAATAGACAATGAACTCTGCAAGTGCAGTTGCTCCAGAGCTTAGTAAATGAGGTGAAACTTCACTTTGCAAAGATTACCCAATCACATGCACAATAATTTAAAAAAAAAAAAAAAAAATTCTTTATAACTTTGATACATTTAATATGGATAGATTCAAGTACATTGTAGTAAAAATAGTAAAAATCAGAGTAGAGACCCTCTATAAAAGTGATTCTTTAGAAATGTGTTGACAGATTAAATTCCTGACACATTGTAATAGTGAAAAATTAGAGATCCTTAAAGCGGTTGTATACTGCCGAAAAAAAAAAAAAACCCTACAAGACAAAGGCATAATGAGCTAGTATTCATCGCATACTAGCTCATTATGAAATGCTTGCCTTAAAACAAAGCCCCGACATGGACGCCCGGACACCGCTGTGGGAGCTGTCATGCTCCCTCGGCGTCTCTTCCGGGTTCGACGGCTCCGGAGCTGTGAGTGGCGCGATGACGTCACTCCCGCGCAAGTAGCTGGCAAGGAACTCTGAAGGTCCGCCGGACCTTCAGAGCGCATGCGCTGCTAGTGTCAGCGGCTGCATGCAGGGCAAATATCTCCTAAACCGTGCAGGTTTAGGAGATATTAATTATACCTACAGGTAAGCCTTATTATAGGCTTACCTGTAAGTAAAGGTAAAAAAAATGAGTATACTACCGCTTTAATAAAGACACATTATAACAGAGACACTTTATACTCCTCCTATTGTAAGCAAAGTATTAACAAATATAAAATACAAAATAAAAGAGATATGGATCTTCCTCATTATATTTGCAGCAGGTGGGCGGAGCTTGGAACTCAGGTACAAAGAACTCACTGCTGGAGTCAGTGGCAAACCTGCCAGGAAGACATTTAGCAAATCAGGATCCACACAAAATTGAATTACAAGTATTACAAGTAATCAGGGCTTTTTTTCAGAAGGAACGCGGAGGAACGCAGTTCCGGCACCTTCAGTACTGAATGGTACTGTATTTAATGGCAAGGGGTGCTGGGGTGTGCTGGAGGGTCTATTGATACTGGCTGCTGGGGCATCCATTGTTGCTGGAGGGGATCTATTTTTGCATGGTTGTTTATTGTTTCTGAGGAGGTCAATTGTTACTGGTTTGCTGGAGGGGGGCTTATGATGCTGGGGAGTCAATAGTTGCTGGATTTTATGGTAGGTTTTAGAGATATAATAAAAATAAGGTTCATTTAGTTGCCATCATCCCTGCGATCAGTACTGAAAAGGGGGGTTTGGTTCCTCAAGCCAAAAGGAAAGAAAAGGGTGGGATTTTGTAGGCAAAGGTGGTTTATATAAATTTTATTAAAAAATATATTGTACATCAAATAAAGCAAAGAAAAAGTTGAGTGATGCGATGCAAGATCATATGAAAATTATAACAATCAACTTGAAACCATTTTACTTATTAATCAGAATGGTGATTCCCAGTTGTAGAACTGGGGTTCCGATGCGTTTCGGCATTACATTATAGCCTTTATCAAGGAAAAATCACCAAACTCTATAAAGTGAAAAGTGAAAAAATACACAAAATTAGTGACTGTTGTGCAAAACAGATTGTATAATGGATCCAGTAGCAACCCTGGGAACCTCGGATCACAGAACCCTTCCACCAATACTTATGGGGACAATCATCTCTGCAATTTAGGTACACAACTTTTCACTTTATAGAGTTTGGTGATTTTTCCTTGATAAAGGCTATAATGTAATGCCGAAACGCGTCGGAACCCCAGTTCTACAACCGGGAATCACCATTCTGATTAATAAGTAAAATGGTTTCAAGTTGATTGTTATAATTTTCATATGATCTTGCATCGCATCACTCAACTTTTTCTTTTGCTTTTGCTTTATTTGATGTACAATATATATTTTTTAATAAAATTTATATAAACCACCTTTGCCTACAAAATCCCACCCTTTTCTTTCCTTTTGGCTTGAGGAACCAAACCCCCCCTTTTCAATAGTTGCTGGATAGGACCTGCTGTTGAAGAAGGGGGTCTATTGATGCTGGCTGCTGGGAGATCTGTGGTTGCTGGGGGGTCTATTGCTGGTGGCTGCAGGGGATCTATTTTACTGCTTTTCTTGCTATTATTACCAAAGTCCATACATATTCCTTAGCACCACAAAATGATACCTGGCTCTGTATTCTCTAAAGGGGGCAGCACTGAGAGGTTGAGGGGTTGAATCAAGAAACGGTGCTTGGAGGTGGGTAGGGGCAGAGACAAGAATTGACCCAGAAAGGGGGAGTTCCTGCACCTATTCTCTGAGAAAAAAAGCCCTGCAAGTAATACTTAGAGGTTTGCTGGGACCAAACCCCTAAAGCTGCTAAACACGATGTCAAGAGCAACAGGAATTTCTATTGGGCAGATCTATATGGATTAGCGACCCCAGGGTATGGTATAGTGGTTACAGCCAAGCACTGTGATCATGGAGGGTGAAAGATGGAAAAATATCAGAAAAACATTACAATATTCTGCCATACAGAATGATGTCATCAGTGTCTAGGCAGATTTTTCACATCTCCCTTCAAGATAGTGATATACTTGAATGCCATACGCCCAACACAGCATAGAGGGGCTCGGTGAAGGTGGCGGTGAAGGTGTGGAGGTGGTGGAGGGGGTCACACATATAGAAGGAGATCTGCCCGGCCTCATAATCCAGATATACCCGCACTCCGTTACCAGGAATATCATCAGGGAGCTCGATCTCATCATTGTCATGTATTGCCATATAATCTTTACCCCTCCTATCCAAACCCCAGGACACGTCATTACATCCAATAAAGGAGTCATCCCCGTCCCTGTCTATACTGTCATAACACATCCCAATTCTCCAGTTATTGGACTTCTGGACATCTACTTCCCAGTAATGTCGTCCTGAAGAGAAACTCCGACTGCCTAAAACTTGATAATAATTTGTAAATCTCTCCTTAGTGTCTGGGCGATTCTGGTTTCTACCTGACCTGGATAAAGTCTTCTTATCAAGTGAGATAGATACATCATTATTAGCTGTATCCTCATCCAATAATATGTCTACAGCTTTCTGTACATAGATCCCCCCATTTACACCAGTTATAATTTTGGATAAACCTATGCTAAACATATGTGAGGTCCCAGTCACATCCAAATCCCCCCCATTATGGAGGAGTTTCTCGTGTCTCTTTCTGTCCTCCTCATCTCCATCCTCAGTATCACACAAGTCACCTGTGTCCGGTTCCTGTAGGACAGTCAATGGATCCGTCATGGCACACAGCTCCTCTAAGTGACTCGTTTTTCTGGACAGCTCCTCCATCTTTAATTCCAACTGCTGGATCAGATCGTTGACTGGGCTTAAGATCCGCTCCGCCTGCCTAGAGACCTCACTCAGTACTTTCTTCTCCAGGTCTTCCAGACGTCTCCTGAGATCTCTGAACAGGGCAGTGACTCTCTTTTCTTCACCATTTGCTTTGCCTTGTACTTTTCCCTTGTGTTCCTTTAGACCCCGGACTCTCTTTTTTATCTTCTCTCTCTTAGTAATCATTTTCTGCAGATTATTTATCAGTGTCTTCTTCTTCTTCATAGAAGCCTCTTGCAGAGTCTCCACCTGGTGTCCCCGATGTTCTCCAGTTAAACTGCAGGAGATACAGATACAGGCAGAGTCCTTAATGCAGTAATATTCCAGGATCTTCTTATGGACGGAGCATTTCCTGTTCTCCGGGGTGGTGGTTGGGTCACATAAGACGTGTTCTGGTGACTTGCTGTGGACTCTCAGATGGTCATCACATAGAGAAGCTTCACATTGCAGGCAGGATTTCACAGCAGGTACAGAGGAGTGAATACAGTAAGTACAGAAGATGCCGGTGTTGTAAAATTTTGTCGGACCCGTGAAAAAATCGGACCTCGTCACTTCCGGTGATAGAGCATAACAAAACAGCGGATGGGAGTCGTCCGTGCGCATGCGCAGAAGACATTTTTCGAGGTTTGGCAAAATTATAACAGAGAGCGGACAGCTGATTGAGAGGAGGCGGGGCTGAGGTGCGACGGAGGATGGAGGACACATCTGCAGAGCTGGTGGAGGAGGCGGGACGGAGGTGCGGCCGTGTAATAAATGCAGGACTTTAGCGACTCCTTATGTTTTATTATCTTTAGCAATTATCGTATTATTTATCCTTAGGATTTCATTACATTTAGTATTTCATATTTTGTATTATATAAATAGTAAATGTAATGAAATCCTAAGGATAAATAATACAATAATTGCTAAAGATAATAAAACAAGGAGTCGCTAAAGTCCTGCATTTATTACACGGCCGCACCTCCGTCCCGCCTCCTCTATTCAGCTCTGCAGATGACGCGGCGGTGTCTTCCGTCCCACCTCAGCCCCGCCTCCTCTCATTCAGCTGCCCGCTATGTGTTATAAGTTTACCAAACCAAGATAATGTCTTATGCGCATGCGCACTTGAGACTCCTATCACCGGAAGTGACGAGGTCCGATTTTTTCACGGGTCCGAGAAAATTTTAGAACACCGGTCTTTTTCTCTTCTGGATGAGCAGACAGGAAACGCTGAGTGATGTTACGCAGGGTTATGTTTCTTTGCAGTGGAGGTCTCTCCTGGAACTTCTCTCTGCACTGAGGACAGGAATAACCTCCAGACTCCTCCTGTGTATCCAACACACGGTCAATGCAGACCCGGCAGAAGTTGTGTCCACATTTTAACATGACTGGATCCGTATAAATGCTCAGGCAGATGGAACAATCCAGCTCCTCTCTCAGGTCTGACGACGCCATTGCTGACAGCAGAAGAGAGAAATGAAAGTTTCTGTAACTCATTAACTAGTGTATGCAGTTAGCAGTTTCGTACATAGGGCGAGGCTGAGAAAGTAACCATGTAAATATTTACTGTAAACAGACTGAACGATCCGTCTCAGATCAAGTTACAGTCCATTCACACTGGTATGACTTGTCAGGCGACTTGGCCAGCCTGACACGTCACGCACCGTCACGTCCCATAGTGTAGTACAGGACCGGTTCTAATTGGAGCGACACAAGTCACTCCGACTTAGAAAAAGTGTCCTATACTACTTCGGGGCGACCTGGAGCGACTTGCATTGACATTCATTATTTGAAGTCCGTGCAAGTCGTGCAGAAGTCGCGGTGCACGTGACTTCACAGGTCGCCCCCTAAGTCGGATCGCCATAGTGTGTACCGACGCTAATCAATTTCTTTCACTGGGCGAGGCTAAGAATGTGACCAGTACTGGCACAAAGGAGATTAAAGGTCACAAATATGGCTAAAATAGAACTGAAAATGGTCAATGGTTTCACCCCAAAAAAAAAAACAAATAAAATCATGGAAACAAAAAGTTGACCATAGGGTTGGCTGAACCAAAACAACAACAACAACAAAGAAACAAAAAAAAAAAACACCCACAGATTCCGGCATCCACACAAGCAAGGTGGATGAAGGATCACACAATATTCTGGGAGAAGGACTCTCTACTGTTATGCCCCGTACACACGTTCAGATTATCGTACGACAAACCTCGCTTTCGACCTAGTCTCACGATAATCGGATCGTTAGTACACAGCTTTCGACAGCCGATCATGACAGTTGGTCCAACAAAATCCGAAGGGACAAACCTGAAAACTTCTGTCGTACGACATCTTCTCGAACGATAATCGTTTCGTCAGTACAGTATTCGTACGCTAAAAGTCGATCGATAAATACCACGCATGATCGGAAACAGTAAGATATTCCGCAGTGGTCAGACGTATATACATCACTTCCATTACGTAGCTATGAAAAATGCACTTGGTCAGTGAATCGTACGAAGAAAGTCGGATGGTTTTTAGGCAGAGTTGCTTTCGATTTTAGTAACATACAACAATTGCGAAACTTTAGTCGTACGATTATCGTACAATAATTGGAACGTGTGTACGGGGCATTAGAATACATTGATCAGCAGCTGCAGCCAATTGATTGACAACATTTTTCAACATTTCCCATCAACAAAGGTCAGAGTGGGCAGCAGATAAGCGTAGTCTACAAGACAGTCTGTGATCAAAGCAGGTGGCAATCTGTACAAAGATCTGGCTGAACAGGGACAAAAAGGCAAGACAGGGTAGGAAGCAAGGTAGCTGGATGTTAGCACAAGCATTGAGCCCTGGGCATGTGATGCTCAAAGAGAGTACTGCAGCCAATCAGGGCAGAAAAGTTGGATCGGGCACCACCGCAACACTGCCTAGTAACCAGGATGCAGTTTGCGGCACCACTGGACAATCTTAGCAGGGCCTAGGGCTTCTGTTAGAAATCATGGGGCCCCGTACCCCCTACTGCTGACCTGCCTTAATAAGCCATCCATAATGGCCCTCGATCATCTCGCCCCCCCCCATCCGAGTTTCACTCCTTGCCACAAGAGGGCACCCCCTTTGACCCTTTCTTAACTGAATACCATACGGAAGGCCTATCCTTGTCCGGGAGGTCTCTTCCACGGTCGGGACACAGCATGATCCCCACGGGGGTGTCTGGGCCCTGAGAGGGATCCTTCTGAGCGCTGCACACCCTCATTAGCCCCCTTTCTTGGTCGCGCTGGGTCTTTCGTAAAAAAGTGTTAGTCCCTTATATGTATAAAGCTCAAGGGTCTTTCATATTTTTCTTGTTACCTCTTATGGTTATGCTGCATCACGATCTGTACTATGCATGTTTTGTACTTTGTGACCTTTGTATTTCATTTGTCGTTATGTATCTTGTGTTTGCCAAAACTTAATAAAATGTTTTGAAAGAAATCATGGGGCCCCGTACAGCTAACCTGACGACCCCCCCCCCAAAAAAAATCCAATGATATTTTTTCTAAAATACCACGGTCATGATGCTATGTTTCACAGCCATGGCAGAAATTATACCCCTGGTTAGAGAAAACCCATTCAAGTGAATAGCGCTCAGGGGAGGACAAGGCCAGGGGGCAGGGGGGCAATTGCCCCCTGGGCCGCTCTGATGCCCATAAAAAGGCTGCACTGCTTCTGCTACAGACATGCCTAAAGGATTCCTGGTGAAGAAAAGTAAAAAGTCCCCACCGCTGACCTACTGAGTGCGGGATGAAGACAAGGACAGAGCACAGGCCTCCCCCACACCCATCTCCAGCATGGAATGGTGGAAACTGTCTGAGCAGAGGCTGGATCAATGCCCCACTGAAGACTCTCCTCCCCCGGCCAGCCCCAACCAAGCTGTTCCAGCTCCCCCCAACTGCCCCCTGCTGGCCAGGTCAGGAACCAGGTTTCAGCTGGTGAGTAGAGAGTAACGGGAGCAGAGCTTCAGCCTGGAATGGAGGTCAGGAGGAGGCCGGGAAGAGGGAGAGTGGGAGCGGGGCCGAGTCGCTGCACCATGGACAGGCACCCCACAACTGCAAGCAGAAAACAGGGTTGTGGTGGGCTAGTGCGGGGTTAAAGCAGGCCTATGATATCCTCACTGCCTGTCAAATCCTCTCTGGAGAGTGATCCAAATACTGACTGCTCTTCAGAGAGCAAAGTACATGTGAATGAGTCCTTGAAGTGATTGTAAAGTCTTGTTTTAAAAGAAAAAACAAACAAACATGTTATACTTACCTCCTCTGGGCAGTTGGTTTTACAAAGAGCAGCCCGGATCCTCCTCTTCTCGGGTCACTCTTTGCTGCTCCTAGACCCCTCCCTTGTATCGAGTGCCCCCACAGCAAGCAGCTTGCTATGGGGGCACCCAAGCCAAGCTACAGCTCCGTCTGTCCATTCAGACACAGAGCTGTGGTTTAGCCCCACCCCCTCTCTCTCCTGATTGGCTAACTCACTTTGATTGACAGCCACGGGAGCAAATGGCACTGCGACTGTGTCTCAGCCAATCAGGATAGAAAGTCCCAAATGGCCGGACCAGTGGACATCGCTGGAAAGAGAGGGGGCTCAGGTAAGTATTATGGGGGCTGAAGGCAGCTGCTACACACAGAAAGCTTTTTATCTTAATGCACAGAATGAGGGGCAAAAGTGTCAGCAATAAGGCAGTACAGCTGGTCCTCCTGCTTGGCAGGTGCCTGGGCCTCCCTTTTAAACAGATGGGGCCTGGGAGGTCCTGCCTTATTAGCAGCCCTAGACCAGCACAGCCAGTCACCCTGTAATAGAGGTGACTTCAGTCTCAGAAGAAAGGCTTGAAAATGTTAGGATTTCTCATGGAAGAAAGAAGTAATAATCTAAAGGAAAGTGAGTTATCCCGTTGACCAACCCTATAGGGACTGATAAAAATAGGGATCAGTTTTTGAGTAGGAACCTTAACCACTTGCCGACCGCCGTCAGTATATGTACTGCGGCGGTCAGCCCCTCCTGGGCAAAGTGACGTAGGGGTACGTCACTCGCTCATGAGCCTCTAGGGGGTGAGCGCGCGCCGCCGGAGGCACGCTCCCGCCCCCGCTCGTTCACTAACATCCCCGTGCGAGTGACCGGCGGCTCCGATGTCCGCTGGTCACTCGTGATCTCCCACTGGAGAGGGAGAAAGGCAGGCGGCTGATGTAAACAAAGCCGCCTGTCATTCTCCCTGGTGTAACTGCAGAGATCATACGATCCTGCTATGTAGGATCGTATGTCTCTGTGGTTATATCACAAGCCAAGCCCCCCCCCACAGTTAGAATCACGCCCCTAGGGACACACTTAACCCCTTGATCACTAATAAAGTTAACCCCTTCCCTGCCAGTGTCATTTTTACAGTAACAGTGCATATGTATAGCACTGATTACTGTAGTAATGTCACTGGTACCCCCAAAAGTGTCAAAAATGTCAGTCAAGGGTCCGATCTGTCTGCTGCAATGTCTCAGTCCCGCAAAAAAAAAAATTGCAGATCGCCGCCATTACGTGTTAAAAAAAAACAATAAAAATGACATAAATATTTCCCTTAGTTAGTAAATGCAATAACTTTTGCGCAAACCAATCAAAATACGCTTATTGCGATTTTTTTTACCAAAAATAGGTAGCAGAAAACAAATTGGCCTAAAATGTTAAAAAATTTTGATTTTTACATTTTTTGGGGGGGAATTTCATATAAAAAAATGTGAAAAATATTATTTTTTTCAAAATTGTCGCTCTTTTTTTGTTTATAGCGCAAAAAATAAAAATCAAAGGTGATCAAATACCACAAAAAGAAAGCTCTGTTTGTGGGAAAAAAAGGACATCAATTTAGTTTGGGTACAGCATTGCACGACTGCGCAATTGTCCGTTAAAGTCACTCAGTGCCGAATCGCAAAATAGGCCCTGGTCTTTAAGCAGCCAAATCCACTGGGGCTTAAGTGGTTAAGGGTTACGTTTCTCATGGAGGGCCAGACCTGGTCCCTAAACTTAATATGAGGGGTATAGGAGTGAAGGTAACCTATGAAGTGCTTCTGGAAGACAGAATTGGTCAAAAAGCTAAGCTAAAAACAGCAAGTGTGTCTTAACCATTTGCCGACCAGCCGCCGTAGTTATACTGTGTTACGCGAAACAACGTACATGTATGTCGTTTCATGTAGCAGTTAGTGGGGATGTGAACACGGCACACCTCTGTTCTGTCAGTGATGAACACAGGGACCCTGTGTTCCTCCTATTTAGGAACACAGGTCTCTGTGTTCATTCACTTAGTAAATCCCCCACACAGTTAGAAACCCCCCCTAGGGACACATTTAACCCTTTGATCACCCCTGGTGTTAACCCCTTCCCTGCCAGTGCCCTTAGTACAGTAACATTGCATATTTTTAGCACTGATTACTGTAGTAATGTCACTGGTCCCCCCAAAAGTGTCAAAAATGTCAGGTGTCCGATCTGATTTATGTGCGCTCCCAATGATTTCTCATGGACTGTGCATTTTCTGAACATGCATCAAAGATGCAGCATGCAAGACTGTGATTTGCTTTCATGAAAACATGCGGTCTGATAGAATTTAATGGAAGCGCACTTACAATTGTGGGTAAACTGCACATACAATTGCACCGCGGCCACCCTTCCGCTCACCTATGTGAACCCACTATTAGGGATAAGAAAATAGTGAATCAATGAGGAGGTTGCGGTGGTATGTGCTAGTGAAGAGCAAAGTGATGGGGTGCAGAGAAAATTTGAATATTCTAGGCTGTGTGGGGACAGGACAGAAGAGTTAAAAGCAAACTGGGATGGAAAGGGTGCAAGATCAGTGTGTGGAATGCTGAGCTGAGAGCAGAGGCTGCAGGACAAGTGTAGAGATTTATAGACATAACAGATAAGAGAAGGAGAAGGGGAAAAAATCAACAGGGCAGAGAAGCAAGGAGGACCGGTGCTGTGTGATGGTGCAGGAAGGAAAGGTAGAGTGAGATGTAGGGGGCGGAGATGGAACGGACAAGTGAGTGTAAGTGAGGTGTCCTGGGAAAGAGAGCAAGGTGAGTGTGAGAGTGTGGGAGGGGAGAGTGATTAGTAGCTGCAGTAAACAGATAAGGCAGACTTGAACGGAGGAGTCCAGGAATCAGTCACTACAGTCAGTGAGGCAGGAGCAGCACCCAAAGCTCCCAGTGCACCCCCTCCCCCTTCACCACAGATTAAGACACCGCCCAGGGCAAGAGTCTCTCCCGCCCACCCCTTGTACCGGCCCTGAGAAACAGCACCAGCTTTTTGGAGGCGTGGTGGCAAAACAAGCTCCAGCACCGAACCCCATCCTGCATCCTTCCCAGCTGCCAGCAGAGTTACCCAGTGCGCCGTGAAGGAAATGTAACGTCCCTGTCCATGCCTGCTGGACCAAGAGTCAGCAGTAATGTGAACCTTCCTGCTGACTGCTCTGTCCAACGAGGCCAAAACACTAACTTCCACATGACGGTAGAGAGCCGGAATGGCATCACGCAAAAATAAATGTCTTTTTGGGACCTGCCACTGTGGTGCAGCACATTCCACAAATTCGTGAAAGGGAGCAGAGTTTACCAGATTAAAAGGCAGCAACTGTAATTCTAGCAATTTGGCCTAACTAGCATTAAGACACTGAGCATGTGGATGGCTGGGACAGTAATTCTTTCTACGGTTCAGCAACTGGGGTAGTGAAATTTGCCTGCTGCTCAAATCAAGCGGTGGTGTACTGCTAGCAGATTGGGTGCAAGTCTCTGTGGCACTCAGTGCTATATATACGTACCTGATCCATGATATAATGGCGCTTTTCCACTGCATGAACCGAGCGGTTCGACTCGCTTTTGTGCTTTTCCACTGCTGGTACCGCATGGTATAGTGTAGGAACGGTTCGGTACGGTATGGTACGGCGGCGCTTTTCCACTGCATGGAACCGAACGGTACGGCTCTCAAAAACAGTACCTACTCGATTGTGGTTCCAACAGGTACCATAACCGGTACCATATCCCACAATCCTTTGCATGCAGTCACTACTAGCCACTGATTGGTCAGAGAATCCCACCCACCCCGTTGTTATCCCACCCACTTAACTTTAGTACTACTTTAGTGGAAAAGCAAACCATACCGTACCGTACCGAACCGTTCCAACACCGTACCATGCGGTACCAGCAGTGGAAAAGCAAACCAGGCCAAGCAGGGCCAAGCAGAGCCGAATAGAGCTGAGCCGGTATTTGCAGTGGAAAAGTTCCATTACATTGTATACATACAGGATCCATGATATAATACATTGTATACATACAGGATCCATTTACCCCCAAATGACAGCCCAATTTGAGCTGAAACGATATGTTTACCAGAATACACTTAGTAGTTGCGATGATATGTACAGATTTACTAACACGTGACAAAGTTGCAAAAATGTGTCCTGAAGTTAGGACTTGTTTTATCTTCATCATGAAGGGGTTAAACTGTTTGATTTTATTGGTTTTTGTTTGACCTTTTCTTTTTTTTTTCCTTAGTGTTGAATTAAAGAAAATTCATAATATATAAAAAAAAAACACATAATTGTACAAAACAAACAAAAAAAAACTTTATTGCATTTCTAAAAAAAAACTTGAAAAACCAAATTCTTTGCAATGCTTTATACCAGAATCAAAATTTTAGTAATCAATTTATAAAACTGTGCATAGCCATTCATCCAGTGGATCTGCATGTACATTCACTCTCTGCTAGAATGAAGTAGAAAATGAATGGTACCAATGGTTACATAAATTTGTTAATTCCCTTTAGCTTTATCTAGAATTGTTACATTGTAAAAATGATGTATGTATTTCCTAGGCTCCTCAGCACCATCTAGTGGCCATAATGTTGCGTTTTACTACTACTAACAAAAGAACATTCGTAGAGGAGAAGAAATAGCCTAAGAACATTCGTTTTTGCCCAATTCACACCGAATGAATGTACAACAAATTGGGTAGATTAGGTAGCTTGGTTTTCTTTTTTTTTGTTTTATAAATAGATACCCATAGTGTAATTAAAAGAAAAGAAAAATACATGATTAAGCAAAACATATGTTGGTCAGACCTATAGGGATTGGTGGCCCCAGGGTATAGGATGGTGTTTACAGCCAATCACTGTGATCAGGGAGGGAGGAAGATAAAAAAAAATATCTAAGGAAAATATTTAAAAAAAAATGAATTTGCGATATTCAACCATTGAAAATCCCCCAACCCTAAGAGGTCCAGAACCCTATGAGGTCCCCAACCCTATGAGGTCACCAACCCTATGAGGTCCCCAACCCTATGGGGTCACCAATCTCTAGGCAGATTTCTCACATCTAATACCCCTCATATCTTTATACAACCCTCTTCAACACATAACACAACATAGAGGGGCTCGGTGAAGGTGGCGGAGAAGGTGTGGAGGTGGCGGAGGGGGTCACCCATATAGAAGGAAATCTGCCCGGCCTCATAATCCAGATATACCCGGACTCTACTGCCAAGAATATTGGCAGGGAGTTTGGTTTCTTCCATGTCATGTATTGCCATATAATCCTCACCCCCCCTGTACAAACCCCAGGACACGTCATTACATCCAATCAAGGAATCATCCCCGTCCCTGTCTATACTGGTATAACACATCCCGATTCTCCACTTACTGGATCCATGGACATCTACTTCCCAGAAATGTCGTCCTGAAGAGAAACTTTGACTGCCTAAAACCTGATAATATTTCTTAAACCTCCCAAGAGTATCTGGGCGATTTTGGTGTGTACCTGACCTGGATGCAGTCTTCTTATCATACGAGATACATACACCATCATGAGCCGTGTCCTCGTCCAATATGTCTACTGATTCCTGTATATAGATCCCCAAAATGATTCTAGTCATTATATTCGATAAACCTGTGCTGACCATATGTGAGATCCCAGCCAGATTCACGCCATCATTGAGGAGTTTCTCATATCTCTTTCTGTCCTCATCATCTCCATCCTCACTATCATACAAGTCACCCCAGTCTGATTCCTGTATGATGGTCAATGGATCCGTCATGGCACACAGCTCCTCTAAAAGACGCATCTTCCCGGACAGCTCGCCCATCTTTAACTCCAGCTGTTGGATCAGATCATTGACAGGGCTTAGAACCCGCTCTGCCCGCTTGTAGATGTCACTCAGGACTTCCTTCTCCAGGTTCTCCAGAAGCCTCCTGAGATGTCTCTTGAACAGGAAAATGAATCTCTGGGTTATACCATCGGCTTTTCCTTGTACTCTTCCCCTGTGTTCCAGTAGACTCCGGAGTCTTTCTTCTGTCTTCTCTCTTTTAGTAATCAGTTTCTCCAGATTATTTATCAGCTTTCTCTTCTTCTTTATAAAGGCCTCTTCCAATGTCTCCACCTGGTGACCCCGATGTTCTCCAGTTTTAATGCAGGAGACACAGATACAGGCAGAGTCCTCGGTGCAGTAATATTCCAGGATCTTCTTATGGACGGAGCATTTCTTGTCCTCCGGGGTGGTGGTGGGGTCACATAAGACGTGTTCTGGTGACTTGCTGTGGACTCTCAGATGGTCATCACATAGAGAAGCTTCACATTGCAGGCAGGATTTCACAGCAGGTACAGAGGAGTGAATACAGTAAGTACAGGAGATCCCGGTCTTCTCTGGATCTGGTGGAGCAGACAGGAAACACTGTGCGATGTTACGCAAAGGTATATTTCTTTGCAGTGAAGGTCTCACCTGGAACTTCTCTCTGCATTGAGGACAGGAATAACCTCCAGATTCTACCTGTGTATCCAACACACGGTCAATGCAGACCCGGCAGAAGTTGTGTCCACATTTCAACAGGACAGGATCCATATAAATGTTCAGACAGATTGGACAATCCAGCTCCGCTCTCAGATCTGAGGACGCCATCGTTGATAGAAGAGAGAGAAATGAACAAATTTCCTTGTTCTCCAAAAACCAGTTGCCCAGTGAGGGAGGTTCCTCCACAAGCCAAGGCTAAGAATGTGGCCAGTGGGAGCACAAAGGAAATTTAAAGGTCACAAAACACAGCTGAAAGTCAATTGAAAAAAAAAAAATTAAGGATCCCACCCAAAAACAAACAAAACAATGGAAACTCAGCCAGGACTGGTTCTCTTTAACCACCTTCCCCCAAGGCCAATTCTGATACTTAATAGAAGTCATGGAAGATTGGGAAGGAAGGATTTTCCAGGCACATAAAATACAATTTTTATTTAAATTCCATATCATATAAAAAGGGGAAACAAAGGGGAAAACAAAAAGAACAAAAGACAAAAAAAAGAGAACATATATATAATATAAAATTGACTAGGGCCTAAATGGCTGACCAATCAACTGTATAACATACAGCAGTTCTACTAGGTGTAGTTGTACATGGTTACAATACTATTAATCATCAAAGAGACTGTAAATACGTATCGGAGATGCTGTCAGAGATCAATCCAATGGCAGACACTATCCCATATACGATCAGATAATGGTGACAAAGAGTAATGGTTCAATTGCTCAACATGTTTCGCCTCATATAGAGGCTTCGTCTGGAGCCTAATTGCAAGTAATGTGGAGGATTCTGTATATTTATTATGCAGGACAAAAGTCACCGCAGAAAAATTGATAGTTAATAATGAAGGGACACTCATGGATTTAGTCAGAGCTCAGTATCATAGGAAGGGAAAGACTGGCCCAGGGTTGGTAAAACCTGGGTGCCACCAAACACTCAAACTATGGTAGCATGCCTCCATAAACTCAATGGGAGAAGCCATAAGATGTACCATATAGATAATGGTGTATAGGTAGCCTAATACCGACTCTGTACTATACGTCCGTGGTGTCCACTCCGGATGGGGAACCGCCACCACAATTCTGATACTTCACAAATACGTGGGGAAAAAAATCAGCATTTTTTATTTTGAGAGAAATTAGTGTTAAGCACCAAACCACCTGCGCAAAGGATTCTAATTTTGGTGTATATAAATTAACTGTGAGAGAATGCAGTGATTCTGTGTATAATTGAAATAAACTGGTGATTTCTATGATGTGATATTTCTATTGTGTATGCGGAAAAAAGTTTCCTTAAGGCCCGTACACGCGAGTCTAAATTTGGCCGGGAATTTTCGTCCGACGACCGATCTGCCGATTTTCGGCTTGTTAGTATGGTGCTGCCGACAACCGACTCCAACTTTTCGGCCAAAAAAAATCTGGTGTGCAGGCTATAAAATTTTTGTCCTCCGTCAAAACACGTCCGATTTTCGTGCAGTCAGTACAGATTTCGACAGGGAAAAATCTTATGAGCAAGACTGGGCATGCTCAGAGAAGAAAGAACACAAAGAAAGCAAACCAACACATGACATCGCTTTTGTCGTGCAGGAAAATTTGTGTGCAGTTTAGAGCACATTCCAACCAACAAAACACCACTCTGGACAAAAGATGGACAACCGGTCTGCGGAAATTCGTTGCCTGTGTACTAGGCTTAACCGTGAGCAGCAACGTAACCGTATAAAAACGTAATAGTGTAAACTTATATAATGATGTATAATATACCGCGCTCAAACAGCTTGGCGCACACCTTATGGTGCAGTGACACCAGTGACAAAATAAATGAAATAAGTTACAAATATTGCAAAACAGCTTGACACCCGCCTTATAGCGCAGTAACACAACAAATAAGAATTAAATTGAATTGTGGAAGAGAGAATGATGATAAGCAAATTTGTAGATGGGTGATCAGCAAAGTTACATGCAGAGTGATTGTCATCTGGAATTATGTAGGGGTCTGTAGAGCCCCCCGGGCCCCTGAGGATGCAATACACCATCACACATCAGGTGGGGGCTGTCTGCATGAGGTCACACGTTCCCCGCTGCTCATTCATGTAGGATGACAGGAGAGGGGGATCCTGTCCAATCTCTGCACCCCATCACCCTACAAGATGCCATTATCCTGACTGCAGAGAGCGCACTGGCGGTATGATAGAGAGATATGTCTAGAGACATCGCTATGTCCGCACTCTGGGGGGTGGGAGACATCGCTATGTCCGGACTCTGGGGGGGGGAGACATCGCTATGTCTGGACTCTGGGGGGGGGGGATGACATAGCTGTGTCCAGAATCTGGGGGGGGGGAGACATCGCTATGTCTGGACACCGGGGCGGGGGGAGACATCGCTATGACCAGACATGGCAGGGGGGGGCATCGCTATTTCCGGACACCGGGGGGGAGACATCGCTAAGACCAGACACCGGGGGGGGGGAGACATCGCTATGTCCGTACACCGGGGGGGGAGGGAAGACATCGCTATGACCAGACATGGGGGGGGACATCGCTATGTCCGGACTCCGGGGTGTGGAGACATCGCTATGACCAGACACCAGGGGGGGGGGAGACATCGCTATGTCCAGACACCGGGGTGGGGAGACATCGCTATGACCAGACACTGGGAGGGAGACATCGCTATGACCAGACATGGGGGGCATCGCTATATCTGGACAACGGGGTGGGGAGACATCACTATGACCAGACATGGGGGGGGGACATCGCTATGCCGGACACCTAGGTGGGGAGACATTGCTATGACCAGACATGGGGGGCGCATCGCTATGACCAGACACCGGGGGGTGGGGAGACATCGCTATGACCAGACACCTGGGGGAGACATCGCTATGTCCAGACACCGGGGGGTGGGAACATCGCTATGTCCGGACACCGGGGGAGGACATCGCTAAAACCAGACACCGGGGGGAGACATCGCTATGTCCGGACACTGGGGTGGGGAGAAATCGCTATGACCAGACATGGGGGGGAGGGGGGCATCGCTATGTCCGGACACCAGGGTGGGGAGACATCGCTATGACCAGACATGGAGGGGGCATCGCTATGTCTGGACACCGGGGTAGGGAGACATCGCTATGACCAGACATGGGGGGGAACATCGGTATGACCAGACACGGGGGGGAGAGACATCGCTATGACCAAACACTGGGGGGGAGACATCACTATGTTCAGACAACGGGGGGGACATCGCTATGTCCAGACACCGGGGGGGAGACATCGCTAAGACCAGACCTGGGGGGGAGAACATCGCTATATCCGGACTCCGGGGTGTGGAGACATCGCTATGACCCGACACCAGGGTGGGGAGACATCGCTATGACCGGACACTGGGGTGGGGAGACATTGCTATGACCAGACATGGGGGGGGGGGGGACATCGCTATGACCAGACATGGGGGGGCATCGCTATGTCCGGACACTGGGGTGGGGAGACATCACTATGACCAGACATGGGGGGGGGGGGACATCGCTATGTCTGAACACCGGGGTGGGGAAACATCGCTATGACCAGACATGGGGGGAGGGGACATCGCTATGACCAGACACCGGGGGGGGGGGACATTGCTATGTCCAGACACCGGGGGGTGGGAACATCGCTATGTCCGGACACGGGGGGGGGGAAGACATCGCTAAGACCAGACACTGGGGGGGTGAGACAACGCTATGTACGTACACGGGGGGGGGGGAGACATCCCTATGTCCTGACTCCGGGGTGTGGAGACATCGCTATGACCAGACACCGGGGGGGGGGGGACATCGCTATGACCAGTCACTGGGGGGGGAGACATCAATATGTCCAGACACGGGAGGGGGGGAGACATCGCTAAGACCAGACACCGGGGGGAGACATCGATATGTCCATACACCGGGGGGGGGGGAGACATCGCTATGACCAGACCTGTGGGGGGGGGACATCGCTATGTCCGGACTCTGGGGGGTGGAGACATCGCTATGACCAGACACCGGGGGGGGGGGGACATAGCTGTGTCCAGACACGGGGGGGGGAACATCACTATGTCCGGACACCGGGGGGGGGGCAGTTTGAGACATCACTTTGTCCAGACACCGGGGGGGGGGGGGGGTTGTCTATCTATATAATCTCCCTTATCAATGTATACAAGGTGTGAGCAGTACATCCTGTTCTTCTGTCCTTCTGATGCTCTCCACTCTCATATTTGCCAGAAATTCCTGACTGTTTATTTATAGGAGATAAAGAGATATTGCTGTGAAAAAATATCCTGAAACGTTGTTTATAAACATTGATCAGACAGGAGATAGAGAGATACAAAGTAACATTGTTTATAAACATTGATCAGACAGGAGATAGAGAGATACAAAGTAACATTGTTTATAAACATTGATCAGACAGGAGATAGAGAGATACAAAGTAACATTGTTTATAAACATTGATCAGACAGGAGATAGAGAGATGCAAAGTAAAATTGTTTATTTTTTTTACTCTGTCTGAGGGTCGGTCGGTTCACACTACAGAAACACAGTCAAGATGCATTGAAGATGCGTTTCTGTATGTGCGTTTTTACTGCATTCCAGTGTGTTTTTCCCCAAAACCTTTTTCCAAAGTTACCTGTTT
Source organism: Pelophylax lessonae (assembly GCF_965119305.1). Lineage (NCBI taxonomy): Eukaryota > Metazoa > Chordata > Amphibia > Anura > Ranidae > Pelophylax > Pelophylax lessonae. The sequence goes on from NC_138770.1 coordinate 44,623,163, forward strand.
TGTTTTTTGCTGTATTGAATTTTTGATGTGTTTTGCTGCCTTCCAGTGCAGTTCTGTGTAGAGACAATGCAGTATCTTCCACTTTTTTTCTGCACTGAAATGCGATGGAAGTGAGCGGCACTTGTAGTGTGAACTAGTCTATTGGAACCCATATAATCTGTAAATGCATTTTTGATGCCGAAAAACAAAACAAAAAAAAAAAAAAACACCACACTAGGCTGCATCTGGTGTGACCCGGTGTTCTAAAATTTCATCGGACCCATAAAAATTCCAGACCCTCGTCACTTCCGGTGACGCTACGTCATAACCCAGCTGATGTGAGCCCCGGTGGGCAAGGCATTTTCAAGGTCCGATGAAATTCTAAGATTTACGAACAGCTGACTGAGAGGAGGAGGGGCTGAGGTGGGACGCACACACCGCTGCGGGATAATGTTACAACACCGCCGCGTCATCGAGGAAGGAACATGTTGCAGAGCTGACTTAGAGGAGGCGGGAAGGAAGGGAATACTCATACTAAATATTAATGATAAAAAAAAAAATAAGAAATACTAAACATTTTTTATCATTTTTTAACTATGTAGTGGAAGGGCCGGCCTGATTGCATACAAATTAAAAGTGTTTAGGTCTGACCTCATATTATATGTTTTTGGTAAATCTAAAGGAAAAGAATTGTAAGAAAATTGTATAGTGTGTATCCAGCTTTAGTTTACTCTAACCAGCCCTAATTTTTATTTCCCTTTTTTTTGCTGATTTATTTATTTTTATTTTTTTTAACCATTATTATTTAGTATTATTTTTTAAATATTTTTTTAGTATTGCAAAAAAAAAAAAATAAATAAAGAAAAACACAAAATTAAAAAAACAAACTTTTATTTGTATAAAGCCTTTATACCAGAATCATAATTTTAGCAGTCTGTTAAAAAAAAAAAAATGTGATCTAGTGATTGCGCACTCATCCTCTGCTAGAATTAAATACAAAATCAATGTAAAAAAATGGTTATACCCCCTTTATGACCGGGCAATTTTTTGCGATTTGGCACTGCTTTATTTTAACTGACAATTGCGTTGACATGCGGCGCTGTACCCAAATAAAATTGATGTCCTTTTTTCCCCACAAATAGAGCTTTCTTTTGGTGGTATTTGATCACCTCTGCGATTTTTATTTTTTGTGCTATAATCAAAAAAAGAGCGACAATTCTGAAAAAAAAAAAAAAAAATATTTATAACATAACATTCCCAATAATAATAAAAAAAATCAAATTTTTAATAATTTCAGGCCAATCTGTATTCTGCTACATATTTTTGGCAAATAAAAATCCCAATAAGTGTATATTAACTTTTGTGCAAAACAATTATCATGTCTACAAACTAAGGGAAAGATTTATGTCATTTTAATTTTATTTTTTTTGGCGGCGATCTGGGATTTTTTTTTATGGGACTGTGACATTGCGGCGGACAGATCGGACCTTTGACTGACATTTTTGACACTTTTGGGGGGGATCACTGACATTACTACAGTAATCAGTGCTAAAAAATATGCACTGTTACTGTAATAATGATACTTGCAGGGAAGGGGTTAACACCAGGGGCGATCAAAGGGTAAAACGTATGCCTAGGGGGTGCTTTCTAACTGTGTGGGGGATGGGCTTATGGAATCAACACAGAGACCTCTGTTCTTAATTAGGAGGATCACAGGAGCCCTGTGATGATTGCTGACAGAACAGCGGTCTGCTGTGTTTATAACGTTCTGTCTTCCCGGAGAGCAATCGCGGGTGCCGGCCCCGCAGTTCAGCTTCCTCTCTCGCGAATCGCCGCGCTCGCGCCACCACGATCGTTCCCAAGGAGCGAAGTATGGGTACGGCGATTCGCGCAGCCATGCCACCTTGCCGCATTATATCTGCAGTGGGAGGTCGGCAATAAGTTAATTTGCTAACTCCCTTTAGCGTTCTCTAGAATTGACGCTGGTAAAATGATGCCTGTATTTCCTGGGCTCCTCATCGCCATCTAGTGACCATAATGTGGTATTTTACTACCACCCATAATAAAAGAATATTCCTTCAGAAGTGGAAGAAGTAGTTGTGTTGGATGGGTCAGGGGATGGGATATTTATGAAGTCTGTCCTAGGCCGCACAGGGCACCATGGGCAACAAGGGCGCCGTGCGGCCATCACAGCTCGCAGAAGATCAGGCAATTCAGGCCGCACAGCGGGAGGTAAGCGGCGACCTTGGCCCGGACAGGTTTAACACAGGCCGCGGCTGCCGCTTACCTCCTGCTGCACAGCTGTGCCTCGGTCACCTCACCTACTGAGGCAGTCTGAGTCGAGCTGTGTATTACACACAGCTCAGCCTCCGCTCCACGGTGACAGATCCCTCCTCCCTTCAGGGACGCCAGAGGAGAGATCGTCAGCTCCTCCTCGCCCCGCCCCTTCTCCTCCTCCTCCCGCCCCACCCACACTCCCCAGGAATGTGTGGGCGGGAAGTTTAAAGAAAAAAAAAAAGCTGCAGAGTGAATGTGCAGACAGCATGAGGTCTCCTTTAAAAAATGTAAGGGGGGTCTCTGATGTGGGGGGCTCTGTGTGAGGGGGGCTTTGTAAGGGGGGCTCTCTGATGTGGGGGGGGGCTCTGATGTAAGGGGGCTTTGTGTGGGGGGTCTCTGATGTGAGGGGGGCTCTGTGTGTGGAGTCTCTGATGTAAGGGGGGCTTTGTGTGTGTGTAGGGGGTCTCTGATGTTAGGGGGGCTTTGTGTGTGGGGTCTCTGATGTGAGGGGGCTCTGTGTGTGGGGTCTCTGATGTGAGGGGGGCTTGGTGTGGGGGGTCTGTGATGTGAGGGGGGCTTTGTGTGTGGGGTCTCTGATGTGAGGGGGCTCTGTGTGTGGGGTCTCTGATGTGAGGGGGGCTTGGTGTGGGGGGTCTGTGATGTGAGGGGGGCTTTGTGTGGGGGGCCTCTGATGTGAGGGGGGCTTTGTGTGGGGGGCCTCTGATGTGGGGGTCTCTGATGTAAGGGGGGCTTTGCGTGGGGGGGTCTCTGATGTAAGGGGGCTCTGTGTGTGAGGTCTCTGATGTGAGGGGGCTCTGTGTGTGGGGTCTCTGATGTGAGGGGGGCTTGGTGTGGGGGGTCTGTGATGTGAGGGGGGCTTTGTGTGTGGGGCCTCTGATGTGAGGGGGGCTTTGTGTGGGGGTTCTCTGATGTGGGGGTCTCTGATGTAAGGGGGGCTTTGCGTGGGGTGGTCTCTGATGTAAGGGGGCTCTGTGTGTGTGGTCTCTGATGTGAGGGGGGCTTTGTGTGGGGGTCTCTGATGTGAGGGGGCTTTGTGTGGGGGTCTCTGGTGTGAGGTGGGTCTCTGATGTGAGGAGGGGCTCTGTGTGTGGGGGGGGCTGTGTGGGGGGGCTCTCTGATGTAGGGGGGACTCTAAATGAAGGGGGCTTTGTGTAGGAGGGTCTCTGATGTAAAGGGGGCTTTGTGTGTGGGGTCTCTGATGTGAGGGGGGCTTTGTGTGGGGGGGTCTCTGATGTGAGGGGGGCTCTGTGTGGGGGTCTCTGTTGTGAGGTGGATCTCTGATGTTGGGGGGGGCTCTGTGTGAGGGGGCGGTGTGGGGGGCTCTTTGATGTAGGGGGCCCTAAATTAAGGGGGGCTTTGTGTGGGGGGGTCTCTGATGTAAAGGGGGCTCTGTGTGGGGGGTCTCTGATGTAAAGGGGGCTCTGTGTGGGGGGTCTCTGATGTAAGGGGGGCTAAGTTATTAGTGATCATAAAAAAGAAAAGTCAAACAAAGTGCAAGAAAGGTGCAAGAAAATGCACAGGGGGGGGGGCCACAGGATTAGGTCGCACAGGGTGCCTGAACACCCAAGGCTGGCCCTGGATATAAAGGGGATTGCACTGTAATGTAAAGGGGGGCTGTGATGTAAAGGGGGCACTGTAATATAAAGGGGACTGCACTGTAAAGGGGGGCTGTGATTTAAAGGGGATAAAGGGGATGGCACTGTAAAGGGGGCACTGTAATATAAAGGGGACTGCACTGTAATGTAAAGGGGGTCTGTGATGTAAAGGGGGCACTGCCGTGCACCCCCTACACGTCTGTGCCAGATGACGTACTAGGTACAGAACAGCCGCTCTGCCGCTATACATCGAAGTGATGCAGTCGGCAAGCGGATAAAATTAATTATTTTTAACTGTGACACATTATATTATGGATAGATACAACTACTGACACATTGTTTTTTAAAGAAAAAGTTTTTATTGTACAAAATGTAAAAAAGGTACAAACATTCCAAATACAGATTCCAAAGGTATCTAAAAGACAATCAGGAAATTTGTTTTACTCTACAACAAAATATTTATTTTCCCTTTTCCCCTAGTCTGTATCTTACAACAACATACTGTATACTTTTTGTCTGGTAAAAAGAACAAAGCAAACTAAACAAACAAACAACAAAAAAGAAAAGAAAAGAAAAGACAAACTTGTTTCATGTATGCGATCCACTTCTAAGCACAAATATACATCCAAATTGGGCCCAATTAGCCATTTTCCCTCCCCGATGTCATGTGACTCGTTAGTGTTACAAGGTCTCAGGTGTGAATGGGGAGTAGGTGTGTTACATTTGGTGTTATCGCTCTCACTCTCTCATACTGGTCACTGGAAGTTCAACATGGCACCTCATTACAAAGAACTCTCTGAGGATCTGAAAAAAATAATTGTTGCTCTACATAAAGATGGCCTAGGCTATAAGAAGATTGCCAAGACCCTGAAACTGCACTGCAGCACGGTGGTCAAGACCATACAGCAGTTTAACAGGACAGGTTCCACTCAGAACAGGACTCTCCAAGGTCAACCACAGAAGTTGAGTGCATGTGCTCAGCGTCATATACAGAGGTAGTCTTTGGGAAATAGATGTAGGAGTGCTGCCAGCATTGCTGCAGAGGTTGAAGGGGTGGGGGGGTCAGCCTGTCAGTGCTCAGACCATATGCCGCACACTGCATCAAATTGGTCTGCATGGCTGTCATCCCAGAAGGAAGCCTCTTCTAAAGATGATGCACAAGAAAGCCCGCTAACAGTTTGCTGAAGACAAGCAGACTAAGGACATGGATTACTGGAACCATGTCCTGTGGTCTGATGAGACCAAGATAAACTTATTTGGTGCAGATGGTGTCAAATGTGTGTGGCGGCAACCAGGTGAGGAGTACAAAGACAAGTGTGTCTTCCCTACAGTCAAGCATGGTGGTGGGAATGTCATGGTCTGGGGCTGCATGAGTGCTGCCGGCACTGGGGAGCTACAGTTCATTGAGGGAACCATGAATGCCAACATGTACTGTGACATACTGAAGCAGAGCATGATGCCCTTCCCTTCGGAGACTGGGCCACAGGGCAGTATTCCAACATGATAACGACCCCAAACACACCTCCATGACGACCACTGCCTTGCTAAAGAAGCTGAGGGTAAAGGTGATGGACTGGCCAAGCATGTCTCCAGACCTAAACCCTATTGAGCATCTATGGGACATCCTCAGACGGAAGGTGGAGGAGCGCAAGGTCTCTAACCTCCACCAGCTCTGTGATGTCATCATGGAGGAGTAGAAGAGGACTTCAGTGGTAACCTGTATAGGTCTGGTGATCTCCATGCCCAAGAGGGTTAAGGCAGTGCTGAAAAATAATGGTGGCCACACAAAATATTGACATTTTGGGCTCAATGTGGACACTTTAACCACTTGCCAACCGCTTAACGAGGATTTACTGCGGCACTCTGCCGCTGCTGGGCAAAGTGGCGTAGACCTACGTCGCCCGTCCCCGCTCCTTCCCTGGGGAGCTAGCGCGAGTGACCGGCGGCTCCGATGGCCGCCGGCCATTCGCGATCTCCCGCAGGAGAGGGAGAAAGACAGACGGCTGATGTAAAAACAGCCGTCTGTCATTCTCACTGAAGTAGGCACAGAGGCTATGCGATCCTGCTGTATAGGATCGCATGTCTCTGTGGTTACTTCACTAGCCACGCCCCTAGGGACACACTTAACCCCTTGATCACCAATAAAGTTAACCCCTTCCCTGCCAGTGTCATTTTTACAGTAACAGTGCATATTTATAGTACTGATTACTGTAGTAATGTCACTGATACCCCTAAAAGTGTCAAAAATGTCAGTCAGGGGTCCGATCTGTCCGCCGCAATGTCGCAGTCCCGCCGCAAAAAAAAAAAAAAAAAAATCGCAGATCGCCTCCATTACTAGATAAAAAAAAAACAATAAAAATGACATAAATCTTTCCCGTAGTTAGTAAACGCAATAACTTTTGCGTAAACCAATCAAAATACGCTTATTGAAATTTTTTTTTACCAAAAATATTTAGCAGAAAACAAATTGGCCTAAAATGTTAAAAAAAATTGATTTTTACATTTTTTTTGAGAATTTCATCTAAAAAAAAAAATGTGAAAAATATTGTTATTTTTTTCAAAATTGTCGCTTTTTTTTGTTTATAGCCCAAAAAATAAAAATCGCACAGGTGATCAAATACCACCAAAAGAAAGCTCTGTTTGTGGGGGAAAAAAAGGACGTCAATTTAATTTGGGTACAGCGTCGCACGACTGCGCAATTGTCAGTTAAAATCACGCAGTGCCGAATCGCAAAATAGGATCCTCAAACAGAAGGTGGAGTAGCGCAAGGTCTCTAACATCCACCAACTCCATGATGTGGTCATGGAGAGTGGAAGAGGACTCCAGTGGCAACCTGTGAAGCTCTGGAGAACTCCATGCCCATGAGGGTTAAGGCAGTGCTGGAAAATAATGGTGGTCACACGAATTATTGACACTTTGGGCCCAATTTGGACATTTTCACTTAGGGGTGTACTCACTTTTGTTGCCAGCAGTTTAGACATTAATGGCTGTGTGTTGAGTTATTTTGAGAGGACAGCAAAGTTACACTGTTATACAAGCTGTACACTCACTACTTTACATTGTAGCAAAGTGTCATTTCTTCAGTGTTGTCACATGAAAAGATAGAATAAAATATTTACAGAAATGTGAGGGGTGTACTTACTTTTGTGGGATTACTAAAATAAATGAACTATTTGATGATATTCTAATTTTATGAGAAGCACCAGTCAAATCCAGATCCCCTCAAGATAAAGATATATATGAATGCCATACACCCAACACAGCATAGAGGGGCTCGGTGAAGAAGGCGGAGAAGGTGTGGAGGTGGCGGATGGGGTCACGCATATAGAAGGAGATCTGCCCGGCCTCGTAATCTAGATATACCCGCACTCGGCCACCGGGAATATTGTCAGGGAGCTCAATATAATTATTGTCATGTACTATTGAATACTCTTTGCCCCTCCTGACCAAACCCCAGGACACCTCATTACATCCAATAAAGGAGTCATCCCCGTCCCTGTATATACTGCCATAACACATCCCGATTCTCCAGTTATTGGACTTCTGGACATCTACTTCCCAGTAATGTTGCCCTGAGGAGAAACTCCGACTGCCTAAGACTTGGTAAGAATTCAAAAATCTCTCTGAATTATATGGGCGATATCGGCCTCTGCCTGACCTGGATACAGTCTTCTTATGATATGAGATGGATACATCAGCATGAGCCGTGTCCTCATCCAATAATATGTCTACAGCTTTCTGTATATAGATCCCTCCAGTAACCCCAATAATACACGTTATTAAATCAGACATATCTGTGCAGAACCCAGACAAATCCAGATCCCCTCCATTATAGAGGAGTTGATCGTGTCTCTCCCTCTCCTCATCATCTCCATCCTCAGTATCACACAAGTCACCTGTTTCTGGTTCCCGTAGGACGGTCAATGGATCCGTCATGGCACACAGCTCTTCTAAATGACGCATCTTCTGGGACAGCTCCTCCATCTTTAATTCCAACTGCTGGATCAGATCATTGACCGGGCGTAAGATCCACTCTGCCTGTCTGGAGATCTCACCCAGGATCTTTTTTTCGAGGTCTTCCAGATGTCTCCGAAGGGATCTGAACATGGTAGTGATTCTCTCTGCTTCACCGTCGGCTTTTTCTTGTACTCTTCCCCTGTGTTCCTGCAGACTCTGGGCTCTTTCTTCTGTCTTATCTCTCTTAGTAATCCATTTCTGAAGATTGTTTTTCAGTTTCTTTTTTTTATTTTTAGAGGCCTCTTGCAGAGTCTCCACCTGGTGTCCCCAATGTTCTCCAGTTCTAATGCAGGAGATACAGATACAAGCAGAGCCATCGGTGCAGTAATACTCCAGGATCTTCTTATGGACGGAGCATTTCCTGTTCTCCGGGGTGGTGGTGGGGTCACATAAGACGTGTTCTGGTGACTTGCTGTGGACTCTCAGATGGTCATCACATAGAGAAGCTTCACAATGCAGGCAGGATTTCACAGCAGGTACAGAGGAGTGAATACAGTAAGTACAGGAGATCCCGGTCTTCTCTGGATCTTGCGGAGAAGACAGGAAACGCTGAGTGATGTTACGCAGAGTTATATTTCTGTGCAGTGGAGGTCTCTCCTGGAACTCTTCCCTGCACTGAGGACAGAAATAATCTCCAGACTCCTCCTGTGTATCCAACACACGATCAATGCAGACCCGGCAGAAGTTGTGTCCGCATTTCAACATGACTGGATCCGTATAAATGCTCAGGCAGATAGAACAATCCAGCTCCTCTCTCAGGTCTGAGGACGCCATCACGTATAGAAGAGAGAGAGAAATGAACAAAGTTCCTTCTTCTCCAAAACCAGCTGTCTACTCAGGGAAGATCCTCCACAGGACAAGGCTAAGGATGTGGCCAGTGTGAGCACAAAGGAAATGTAAAGGTCACAAAACACACCTAAGAGACAATTGAAAAAAAAAAAAAAAATCAATGATCCCACCCAATAAACAAACAAAACAATGGACACTCAACCAGGACTGGTTCTCTTTATCCACCCCCAGGCCAATTCTGATACTTCACACATACGTGTAAAAATCAGCATTTGCTTTTGCTAGAAAATTACTTAGAACCCCTAAACATTATATATTTTTTGAAACCAGGGACCCTGGAGATTAAAATGGCGGGTACTGCATTTTATTTTTTGCGTCGCACAATATTTGCGCAAATTTTTTAGGAAAAAAAAACATACACTTTAATTAATTTTATTGCATACAAATACAATATAATATGCAAATTTTTTGGTAGATAAAATATAAAAGACGGTGTTATGCTGAGTAAATAGATACCGAACATACGCACGCCTGTGGAAGGGCGAAAAACGACAGTAACTAAAAATCTCTAAAAGGTGAAGGCTTGTTAAAAGCTTTTGATAGGTTATCAGCTTAGAGATACACAGGAGGTCTGGTGCTAGGATTATTGCGTTCGGTGCGATCGTCATTTCCATTTGTGCGTGAGCATAAGGGGGGGGGGGGTGCTTTATATTTTTTGATATTTTTATATCATTTTTATTTATATATGTTTTTATATATTTTTTTTATTATTTTTTCATTTTTTATTTACATTTGTTATTTAATTAATATTATACTTTATTATTATTCATATACTTTATTAATATTATACTATAATATTTTGGTTATTTAATATTTTATTATTTATTTATTTGTAAAAATTTACACTGTGCTTTTCATTTTTTTTAAATCAACTTTATCACTAACACAAGGGATGAACAACATCCCTTGTGATAGCATGGGCCGTGACAGGTCCTCTTTATGGTGAGATCTGGAGTCTATTAGACCCCATATCTCTCCTTCCAAAGCAAGTGAGGCTGAAATAGTGCAGAACCCCCCCCCCCGAACCTGTAGACACTGAGCAAATTCAATGCAGGAAACGCACAGGATTTGCTACGTTTCTCGCATCCCATAAGTGTGAACCTAGACTAAAATGAATTAACTTTGATGTCAGAAACCAGGAATGGTATAAATGGAATAGAATAAAAAAATAAATCAATTTTGTTAAACTTTTTTCAAAGTGGCCCTGTCCCCCCACTGTGCTTCTGCGCAAAGGCAAAACGCAGGAATCAGTCCCACACGCACGTAAGCAGCAATTGTCCCACACAAGTGAAATATCACCACAAATGTCAGATATTGGGCAGTAATTCTAGCTCCAGACTTCCTGTGTAAATTTAAAAAAATAAATAAATAATAAAATACTAAAAAAAAAAATATATATATTAATAAAATAAAGTTAAAGAAT